>NC_040037.1:40254782-40282924 GCF_003713205.1 Coffea eugenioides
TTTACCTTCTCGGATGGATCACCAATTATAAGCTCTCTTGGATGATTTTGGCTAAATTTCCAAGCTTTGGGAAGGTCTTTGAATGAATCGTTATCTTTGTCTTCATCCTCCATTTCCTTTGCTTCAGGTTTAGAGGTTCCTTCATCTCCAATTGTTAGCTTTTTCATTCCTTCACGAACACCTACATCATCATCCTCACTCGAACTTTTGGAATTATCATCATTAGTTTCATCAAATGTTATGTGTATAGCTTCTTCTATCACAAGAGTTCTTCTATTAAAGATTCTATATCCTCTTTTATTCTCACAGTACCCCAAAAATATTCCTTCATCAGATTTTTTGTCAAACTTACCAAGATGTTCCTTTAAATTCAAAATAAAACATTTACAACCAAAAACTTTGAAATATCCAACCGTAGGTTTCTTATCAAAAATCAGTTCATAAGATGTTTTATTCAAAATAGGTCTCAAGAGGATTCTATTCATCACATAACATGCGGTGTTTACCGCTTCAACCCAAAGATATTTTGACAAATTACATTCACTCAACATAGTTTTAGCAGCCTCTTGGAGTGTCCTATTTTTCCTTTCTACAACACCATTTTGCTGTGGAGTCCTTGCAATAGAAAACTCATGTGTTATGCCATTATGATCACAAAATTCTGAAAAATCACAAAACTTGAATTCCGTCCCATTATCACTTCTAATCCTAACAATTTTTAAACCAAGCAGATTTTGCACTTTAGCAAACAATGAAGTAAAATTCTTGAAGGGCTCATCTTTATGAGCAAGGAATATCACCCAAGTATATCTAGAATAATCATCAACAATCACAAAACAATATCTCTTACCTCCCAAGCTAGTAATTTGAGTAGGACCAAATAAATCAAGATGCAAGAGTTCCAAAGGTTTAGAAGTCGATACACACTTCTTTGGTTTAAAGGAAATTTTTGTTTGCTTCCCAAATTGACATGCATCACAAATTTTGTCCTTTTCAAAACTGATTTTTGGCAAGCCTCTAACCAACTCCTTTTTCAAAATTGCCTTTAGTAATTCCATGTTAAAATGACAAAGCCTCCTATGCCACAACCAAGGATCTTCATTTGAAGCTTTAAGACATTGGAAGCTAGATGAATCAAGTTTATCAAGAACAACAATATAAATATCGTTAAACCTCTTACCTTTGAACACAACATTATATTTACAGTCAAGCACAATGCATTCATGCTTTTTGAACAACACATTTAAGTCTTTATCACATAATTGACTAACACTAAGCAAGTTATAACCTAAGTTATCAACTAAGAGCACATTATGAACAAAAGTTTCACCATCCTTACCAACATCACCTATTCCAATTGTCTTAGCTTTCACGTCATCACCAAACGTCACTTTTCCACTTGATTTTGATTTTAGCTTTATGAACAAAGAAGGATCACAGGTCATATACCTAGAACAGCCACTGTCAATGAACCATTTTGACTTGTTTGAGCCTTTTCCCTGAAAAGAGAGAGTGTTTGGTACCCTTTAACTTTTGGGTCCTCAATAGTTAGCATTGTGTCTAACTAACCACATGCATTTCATTCCTCTGTTCAGATTTCTTTTCACATAACAATCTCCTTTTAAATGTCCTCTTTGACAGCAAAAATTACATATAATGGAAGAGTTTTCAACATGTAATGGTTTGATAAATCTCAATCCACTCCTTCTATGTGTTGTGAAACCATGTGCATTTTTGTTGTGTGTTAATGTTCTTTTCTGATTAGTAAGACAGGTGGTTGACATGGTCTTTTTGAGATAGTCTTGTTTTCTAGCTTTTAAGGTCTCATCCAGCTTGTCCATCCTTTTATTCAAATCCCCATGTCTTTCCTTTAGCATTTTACAAACACTTGTCTTTCTATCAAGTTCATTTTGAACATCAAATCCGGCTCTTACAAGACACTCATTGTCAGCTTTTAGTTGTTTATTTTGTTGAAAATGACTTGCATTTTCTTGAATGAGAAAGACAATTTTCTGTTTTAGCTGCTTGTTTTTATCACAAGATTCCTTCAAGGCATTATGCAATTTTTCAACAAAAGATTCAAGATCATCATCATTTTCATCATCACTATCAGATTGAGAGTGTATGGAAGTTACCTCATTATCTCCAATAGCCATGAAGGCCATTTGAGCTGATTCTTCTTCTTCTTCTTCAACTTCGCCTTCGGAGTTACATTCATTCCATGTAATCTGGAAGTTGTTGAACCTTGGCTTTCGATCAGCTTTTCCATCTTTCTTTTTCTTCAGGGAGCATTCGTTTGCGTAGTGTCCAGGCTGTCCACATTCGTAGCATTTGTCCAATTGTTTCTTGTTGAATTCTTGTTTTCCTTTGTTCCTTGCGTTTGAAGACTGATTCTGGAATTGATTGCTAGGTCCTCCCCTTCTAAACTTCCTTTTATTCAAGATTCTCTTGAAGCTTTTTGTGATGAGAGCAAGATCGTTGTCATCACCATCCGAGTCTTCATCATCCAACTGAGTTGGATCATCTTCACCTTGAGCTGCTTTTAGAGCTATGTTTCTCTTTGCTCTCGCGTCCTCTTCCTCCTGTACTTTAGTTTTCAACTTCAACTCATAGGAGGTTAGTGAGTTAATGAGAGATTCAATAGGCACAGAATTCAAATCCTTAGCCTCCTCTATTGCAGTCACTTTACTTTCCCATTCTTTGCCCAACGCATTGAGAATTTTCCTATTTTTCTCTCCCAATGTGTACTCTTTGCCTAACACCTCGAGATCTTTGATCAAGTCATTGAACCTACAATACATTTTGTCAATATCTTCAAGGGGTTCTATTTTAAATGATTCATATTTTGTGACCAAGATAGACTTTTTCTGTTCTCTCACGTTGTCACTACCCTCATGAATTTCTTTTAGCTTATCCCACATTTCTTTAGCAGATTTACATCCTTTTACTCTAATCGATTCATTTGAGTCTAAGGCACTATAAAGAACATTCATAGCTTTGGCATTCAAAGTGAGATTGGTTCTATCTTGAGCATTCAACTCAGCTCTTGTTTTAGGCCGAAACAAACCTGTATCTGCATCAAGAATGTTAGCATCATGCGGTCCTTCATTCACAATAAATCATAACTCAATATCAATGGATTGCAAAAAGATAATCATTCTTTCTTTCCAACTAACATAATTAGAACCATTAAACATGGGAGGCCTAGTGACAGATTGCCCCTCAACAAACATGGCATGATTAGTTGTCATCTTTACTCCAAGCCGCTTGAGCTTAATCTCTAGGAGACCAAGCTCTGATACCAATTGTAAGGCCCAAAGACAACCTAAGAGGGGGGGTGAATTAGGTTGATTAAAAACTTAATTGAGTTTATGTACTTTTTACTTAATAAAAATTTACCTTCTTTTCTAGTAGAGATCAATCAAGTAAATTTAAAGAATAGAACAATGTTGATCAGAAATAAGGATATATATAAGCAATGAGAATTTTATTAAACAAAAAGAATAATATAGAGTATCAAACCGATTGTCTACCAAGCTTTCCTCAAACTTGAAGACCAATCACAAAGATGAGCACCTTCTCTTTGATGAACAATAATCAACTCAACGTACAATGGAGGGATCACTTCCTCCTTGCCCCAAGCCTCTCTTAGTCAAGTTAGGAAGTTTTACTATCACTCAGATAACCCTCAACAAAGCTACACTTTTGAAAATCTCAAACACAAGAGAAGTGCTTACAAGAACTTCACACAACTAGGAGAACAAATCTTGCTTGGGAGACTATTTTCTAGCTAAAATATCTCTTTAGATCTTGTAAACAAAGTGTGCAAAAGTTACTTTCTCGTTCAGAGTCGTTTGTATTTGAAGGGGACTAAAAATGGGCTTCATTAATGCTTCCAACGGATAGAAGGCAGATGAAGAGTCAGCTAGCCGTTGGGGCTGTCGGACGTCCGACAGATTAATCATCGTCTGATCCCATCGTCCGAAACTCACCAAGTTGTCGTTCGAACGTCCGATGAGATTTTATCGTCCGAAAGCATCTGCGTCCGAATGTCGTCCAGAGAGTCATCAAAACTTTGCGAAATTTTTCGGACGTCCAACGTGATTGATATGCGTCCGAAGAGTGCGTCCGATCCTTCCGGACGTCCGATGCTTCCTCACGAGCGTCCGAAGGAGTTTCCTTCTTGATGTTCTTCATCCTTCCGGACGTCCTACAGCTTCCTTTCGGACGTCCGACATGAGAGCCCTGTTTTTGCTTCTTCTTTTGGTTGATTTTCTTTTCTTGACACCTTTGTACCTGATTCTCTAAAAAGCAAAACACTTATATTTGAAGAGAATTAGATAAACATTTCAAAGTGCTTTGTGATCATCAAAATCAAGAATAACACAATCGTAGGGCCCAAACGGAGATTGAGCGCCTGAGGGCAGTGCTAAGGATGCAAGGGGATAGAATTCGAGAACTTGAACTTTCTATTCTTGAGGAACAGGAGCAAATTAATGCTTTTCGAGAGAAAATACAAGAGGTCAATGATCATCTCGTTCGGGTGGTGAAAGAAGTGAGGGACCGAATGGAAAACATCTTAACTGAGCGTGGGGTGCTCGTTGACGAGGTGGTACAAGTGAACTTAGTCAAGAAAGGTTAAGGGAATGTGGCCCCTAATGAATCTGACCTTGAACTTGAGAAAGGTCAACCTGAACCTGAATGGGAGGTGGAATCGACTAGTTCAGTGATGAACTAAATAAGAGATCTAGGTTTTGTGATTTTGTGCAGGGCAGTTAGGATGTGTTATAAGGTAGTTGAGACAACACGTCACTTTTCTTATTTTGCTTTTGTTATTGACGTGTTAAGATTGATGCGTATAGCACTTGTTTTTGTTCTGTGTACTTTGATTTTGCTATGTGTACTTGACTTTATTATGTTGACATGTACAGTATTTTATAACCTAGTATTTAAGTTTGTTATGGTATCTATATATATAGTGTGTTTTATTTTAAGTGTGTTTCATTATTTTGATTTCATAGTTTGGAAATGCCTTTTGCTTAACTCTATAGCCACTTTATTTTTGCTTATGTATATGTAGTTTATTTTAAAAAAGGGTATGGAGGGTAAACGAAATAGAGAACATGGGACTAGTCATGGGCGTGGGATTAGACAACTATCGGAATCGAGGGATGAAAGAGAAGAGGCGGCCGAGCAACAATGTGAACCATAGGCCGAAGCAGGGGACCAAGTAGCGACGGCCATACAACGAATGACCGATCTCTTAGCACGGTTGACAGAGCAATAGGGTCAAGTTCCTATTAACCAACCTAGGGACTCCGAGATAAGAGAAGATAGGGCCTTAGAATGTTTTCAAAAGTTTTCTCCTCCTAAATTCTTTGGAGGGTCTGATCCGAAGGTGGCCAAGAATTGGTTGAAACAGATGATTAATATTTTTACAACTTTGAACTATACGAACGAAAGGCAGGTGACCTTTGCTGTATTTCAATTTGAAAAATTGATCCGAATCTGGTAGAACGTGATTAGGGCTAAGTGGAAGAAGGAACAAATGGCGTGGATTTGGTTAAATTTTGTACTGGAGTTTAATGAAAAATATCTCCCATCCTTAGTCCAAAAAAAGAGGGAGGACAATTTTATCAAGCTGCGTCAAGGAGCCTTAAGTGTCTCCTAGTATGAAATCCAGTTCACCAAATTGTCCAAATTTACTCCTGAACTGGTGGTTATGCAGTCGAGAGTGCCAACTGTGAGAACCCGAAAATTTTCACATTTTCTAGACATTATTTTATTTTTGCCTACATTTTTATACTTGCTTTTAAAATATTAAAGTTTCTATACATTTTTGTAAGCAAGTACAGTTTTAAATCATTTTCCTAGCATAAGTTAGTGTACGTTAAATTTGAAACGCATTATAGACATGGGACCCGCTAATGCGATAAAATTTTGGTGATTAAGTGATTTTGTGCTAAGTGTTATTATTTTACACGGTGCTGGGAGATAATTAGAGGTTAGTTAGATGGATTAACCATTGGAAGAAAGAAGATAAGCTTTAAACACTAGAAAGGCCAAGTGTCACTACTTCATTGGATGTTATGTAAGGACTCGCAAATTTTCTTATTTTAAATACCTATTTCTAGCTTATTTACTTATTTATTTTTGCCATTTATCCCGAATATTTTATTTTGACTTTTATTACTTCAATTACATGGAATTATGGCTCAAGTGTATTTTTAAAATGCCTTGATTTCAAAATTTATTTCTCGAGAGCTCGTTAAGTGAGAATAGTGAGTACGCGTTTGGAAACTGTAGCCGAACTGAGAGTACAATAACCTTAAAAAAATTGGAGACTTGTACATTAGTCTTAAAATAGGTATTTTAATGTTTAAGTGCTCAAGTATTAGTTAGTGATACTATCGTTATAAGAATTTCTTAGAGATTCCACTTTATCGCGCACAATCGGTAATACGCGTTTTTATGCGCACGATTAATTGAGAGATTTTAAATCATTATTTTTAGACCATTAAGAGTGAATAATAATAGTATGAGTGAAAGTGTATTAGAGGTTTAGTGTACTAGTGAAATAAACCCAAGAGGAATCGAGCATGAAGCGCGCGTATATTAGTTGACTTTTGGGGCATTTTGGGCCACACATTCTTAAGCTCTCATGAGAGCATCACACTAGATTAAAACCCTCCACACATTTACCTCAATTGACGTCTCATAGCTCCATTTCCAGCGTGCAACTCCAAGGCAAAAACAACCAAGAGCTCTTCATTTTCCTTCATCAAATCTTCACTAATCCTCCACCAAATCACCTCAAATTTTACACGCAACTTGCTAATCACTTGGTGAACAACCTAAGCTAGGAAAGAGGCTTGATTATCACGGTTTTTCTCAGCTTTTAGAGGCCAAAAATTTCTGCTTAAGTCTTCATCAAAGGTAATTAACGATCAACTACCTAAATCTTGATTTATGGAAGTTCTAGTGCACATTTAAGCTCTTACATGCATGTGGGTAGCTTGTTTATGATGGAAAAATTGTTGAGTGGGCTCTATGAACTCCCACCTTGGATGGATGAACTGATTTGTGATGTTTTAATGGTATTAATGTTGGTTTATTGCTTAAACTAGTGGATTAATGTCGTATAGTTGGTAGAAACTCAAAGGGAAGTGAAGATGAAAAATTTCCGATTCTGCCCTTATGTTGTCCGTGACCTTTAGGGTGATTTTTCATGGTTTTAATGGCTTATTTATGATGTATATATGTTTTTGGGATTGTGTAAAAAGTTTCATTGAAAAATAACATGATTTGGTTGGTCAAATGTGTTGATTTCCAAAGTTTAGTAAAACTGGAAAATTTTCCCGGATTGCCCAGGCAGTCATTTTGTATCGGCTATATCTCTTTACTCCGATGTCGAAATCGAGTGCCGTTTGTGGCACTGGAAACTAGACATTCCCAGTTTTCCATTGGTATAAAATTCACATTCTGGTTCCATTTGGGTGAGCCAAACCATTCGTTTGAAATTTGCTGTCCTGTTTCATTGGTTTACCAGAGGGCAGAACATGAACTACGATTTGATGCTCCAATGTGAGCTAGTTGTGGACAGGATTTTGAAAATGGTTTCTTCTGAGAAATTCTAGCTTTATGAAATATTTTCCAACGCCACTAACCACGCTCAATTCTGAGTTGAATTGAGTGAGTTGCGGCCAAAGTTTGGGACTGACTTAGTGATGGAATTCTTCATTTTGGACTAATCCTTAACAAATCTTGGTTTGGGGACTTGTACTCGAAATTTTTGGTGTAAATCACCTATCAAATATGCCTTGAACCCTTACTAGATTTGATCATCATAAATGGGACATGTTTTAGGCATTTTCCTTGGTCAAAAGTTTAGAAAAGGAAATTTCCATGCACAAGGCAGCTTTGCCTTGAAATCTTGGGAAATTGAGTGATTTAGTTAAGTGACTTCCTGTACTTATTTCTCCATGAAATTTGGTAGATGAATAGCCCTTATATGGTACTATAATCATACCAAATTTGGTGCTATTCCGAAGCCGTTTCAATGCTCAACTGAACTTCCAAATTTCATGATTTAAGTTTTGAAAACCCTTGTTTAACAAGAAAATTTTGGCAACTTTGAGCTATCATATCTTGGTGCTCAAAACTCTGATTCTTGTTCCGTTTGTTTTGTGTTAAACCTGGATTGCAACTCTGATAGAGTTCCAAATTTTAGAGGTTAGTTCAAATCAAGTGAATTTTGCCGAATTTTCAAAGTTGGCCAAAAACCAACTTAAACCTGTCTTGAGTGCCCAAAACAGTAAATTTGAGCCAATTTTTGAATACCTTCGGTTTGGAATCATGGAAAAGTGTCTTCTAAGAACTTTTAGTAATTTCAAAGAGGTTTCCAACAGTATCAAGTTTTCCATTTTTGGACTTTCTGGACTTCCGGACCGATTTTTCAAATTTCCACGCGTAAAACTGAAATTTTTCCGATTTGAACCTACTTGCTCTTTTAAGAGCTTAGGTCACGCTTTTGAGACTCTTGGGATATTCCAAACTTATTTTTATGGTGAAAAGGTTCTCACTTATAATTTGGAACTTTATTTTGAATGTTGGTTTCGATAAACCGAAACACTTGAAAATTTGGCCTTGAGCATTTTAACTAGAGAAATTCTTGAGGAATTTCACTAAATTTCCTATTTGAAAGTTAGAACTTTAACTTCCATATTTATTATAAAAAAAAGGGTGATTGTAAGGAGACTTTGGCTTCGTAAGTTTAGAAAACATGATTTTTCACTTATATTCTTGCACTTGGGCTTTTATTGAAGATTTTCTAGTACGAACACATTTTTCTCCTTTCTCGATTTTCGTGCCAAATTTAAGCATTTTACTCTTCTTTTGGAATTGATAGTCCTTGCCACGATTTAACTCGAAAATGGGACTTTAAATTCCTTTTAGTTATTATTCCAATGATTAAGTGAAAACTTCCTATTTCGATTTGTTTGAGCTTGAGGCTCTTGAGTGTGTGTATCTAAGAGGTTTTCTTTTATTCGCCTTGATCGAGCATCTAGGTAATTCGTGATTGTGATTAATCTCAGGTGATCTAGAGGACACCGAGAAGCTCTTTTAATTTCCTGCTGTTGCTCTTGCTTTGCTCCGGATTACGGTGAGGGATTCCAAACTGTTTTGCACAAAAAAAAAATTGCTTCTCGAACTTTTATAACCACTGTTTGTATAATTGCATATATATATATATACGTGATGTGACTTGATAAGTTCTTCTTACATGCCTAAGTGGTCAAATACTTGATGAATCTTGTTCACTTGAATGATAAATAATTATTCCTAGGCGAGTGTGTACTTTATCGCACTCGACCTAACTGTTGCTGTATCACTTAACTGTTCAATATTTCATTGTTTATGTGTTACTTGTGTATGCTGTAGGCCATGTGTACTTTATCACATCGGCTGAACAAGGCCTTCCCCCCTTCGTTATCACCTATTCGAGCCAGAAGCGGACTCGGTCGGATAGATTGATAACCCTGGGCACTGTATTTTGGTATACTCGAGTATTACCGCTGGAGGGATAAGGTGATGGCCAGTCAACCAAAGGAGCTACCGATGGGAGTTATAAGGACGGGAAGTGGACCGAGTACTGTATCCTTTTGTGTTTGCTTTACTATTGCTACTGTTATTGCTCTCCTAGTTGACATTTCTCGGGTAAGACTCCTCATGAGCATTAAGCTCTGAGACGAAGCAATCCTTGTAATGTTCTTCTAGTCGGACGAGCCGCTATTTGTTTGACTATAAAAATTCATGAAAATACATTTACATGGTCATTCATTCCAAATATACATTAGTGATTTTAAATGATTTATGAGCTGTACTCATAGTAAAGTTACTAGCAAAAGTCCTATTTGTCCACGTGATTTTAAAATAGCAATTACGCACTGATTTATAAATACTTGATTTTCCCTTTTGAAACCTCATTGAGCTTTAGCTCACCCCAAAAACATTTTAGTTCTATGCAGGGCTCGAGAAGGATAGTTACTCAAGCACAAGGCTTTCGAGTACCGTGGATTATCCTTTATCTGGGTTGTGATTGATTTTCTCTGTGGAATGTAATGGTTATTTTGAAAGATTTGTGAACTTTATGGTATGATGTACTTGTGGTTGAAGTGAATGTAAACCTCATGATATTTTGGGGATTATACTTTTGTAAGAACGATTTGAATTGCAAACATAAGGATTGTACTTAAGTTATTATTATTATGAAAATTTAGATGAAGTATTGGACTTGTACTTTGGTATGTTGGATTGGTGGATATAATATACTCCGTTTGAGCTTTTAAGAACGATCGATTATATTTATGCTTGAGTTTTGTAGTGAGTCCTGGCGAGAGCTAGGCAGGCGTTCCGTTGATACCCTTGGGTTCGCTCTTGGGAGAAGTGGGGGCGTCACATGTTAGACTTTTGACCAAGTTTATTTAACTTTTCTAAAATCAAATTTTGACCAAAATTTCTTCATTTTTCTTGCTTCTTGGCCGAACCACTTGAGGAGAGAAACAAGAGAGAGTTCTTCAATTTTAGCTTCCAAACTTACTCAAATCTTGAGTTCTAACCAACTAAATTGGAAACTACACCACACAAGTGCTCAACTAGGAAGTTTAAAGGAGTTGGTGGAGCGATTGTGGGAGGAAAGATACTAAGCTACAATTTTTCTTGAGCTTCCACGGTATTTTGCTAAGAATTTCATCTTTACTTCAATTAATTGCTAATTAGTGGCTTATAGTTGTTATAGATGTTGTTTTGTGGAAAATTTCAGGGGTTGAGATAGAGTTATGTTAAATTTCAGTTTTAGGGTTTCAAATCTAGCCTATTTTTGCACTGTGTATTTGTCCTTGAGAGAGACCGAATCAGCCCTTGCTCAAAACATGAAAGTTGTTGGGATTTGAGTTAGCTATCTATGATAAAATTTCAGCTCAATCGGAACACTGTAACTTGTGAAATGATCGAAATACCCTTGACTGCCCGCAAGCCTTGTTTCACGGACAGTTTTCTGTCCTCTCTATGATTTCGATATTTGACCATGAAAATGCATGATTTGGCTTTGGAGGTCTTCATAAGGAATGTAGGTATATGTCTTGGTTTCGAAACGCCATAAGATTCGTTTCAATCTGATAAGTGTAGTTTTAGTTGTGATTGTTATGCCGAAAGGTGTTTTATCGCCTATGATTTGTATGTAAAATTGTGGTTGAATTGGGATGAGATTTGGTGTTTGATTGTAGGATAGAAAGAGAAGAAATTAAGGGAAAATGCTGTCCGTTTATTTTCTTGAAGTTTGAGTGAATAAAAGTGATATTGGAAATGTGATTTTGTGATGCTTTGGACTTACTTTGCTTGGACATACTTATGTCCATTTTAATGGTGTTATTTGAGCTAGATTTCATTTGAACTTGTACATTTTCGCATGGTGAATGTGACAACCATTTTAAACATGATACTTAGATAAATGTCAAGTTTTGAACTTCAAATGTTTACTCATTTTCTTTCTGAAACAAAGAAGAGTTGTATAGGGCTTCTCGGTCGCAAAACCTAATTTTATCAAGCGAGACTTTAGGTGTGAATTTAGGGTTTTTTTATCTTCCTTTTCATATGATTTTATCCAAAACATTTGTTATACGTTATTTCTTTACATATGTGTTAGTTTCGAGCAAAACAAAAAGCTTTGAAAAAATTTGAAACAAGTGATTTTTCATATCCGGCCGTGTATCCAGCCAAGACTTGGCCGGATCGAAAGGGGAAAAAGAAAAAAAAAATTGGGATTGCTTACTGCCTTGAATCCGACCGAGAATCCGGCCGGATTGGCCGGATTGTGACGTGACACTGTTCATTTGTTTTCCGCAGGAATTTTTAAAAACTTTTTTGAGTATTGTTTTGTGGTTGGTTTGGGGAAACTCTTAGTTACTCATGTTCTTTGGTTTAAATGTACTCTTTTCACTTTAAAACTCATATTTATATATTGTACTACTACATCTTCGAATTTTCTTTGAATCTCTTAAATCTTTGATGGTTGAAGCATAATGTGTTCTTTTGATTATATTAGGGTTCCTTGGTGATTGAGGGTATCATCCGGAAGAATACTTTGGACGTTCTTTTGTTTAAATAGGTGAGTGTTCTTTGTTGGTTATGTTTCCATTAACTATATTATTTGTTGTGGATATTTGATTAAATGATAAATGTTTGTTAAAAATGAATTTTGTTAGGCGAGTGTATACTTTATCGCACTCGACCTAAATGAAATGTGAAATTTTCAATGTTTACGTGATTAAATGGTAGTTGTACATGAATGTAAGCCTTTTGACTGAACTAGACCCTTGCCCTTCGTTGCCCGTCGACTCGAGTCAGAAGTGGATTTAGTCGGGCGATTTGGTGACCCTGGGTGAAAGTTTAGTATACTCGAGTATTACCACGTTGTCGGGTGGAATCTGGCCAATGTTCAGAAGGGGGAGAAATGAAAGGACTGAACGAAAGGAAGTTTTCAATTACAAATAAAATTTTAAATATTGGAGGAATAAGGAAATGAAAGGAGAAAGAAAGAACGAAATGCTCCACTTGAGCATGTATCCTTTTAATGAATGTGTTATCATTGCTTCATATTGTAAATGTTTCCTAGATTTTGTGTTATGACATGATTAATGTCATTGTTTAAATTGATTATGTGTCTGGAACCTCACTGAGCTTTTAGCTCATTCCGTTAGTTTTGTTTTCCTTAACAGGGGATGCGAGCAAGGGCGAGAGATCTGTACAGACTAATCTAGTCTAGTTCTTTTAAATTTTTGTAATGGTTCTCGTGTGAGGACTTGCAAATTCTTTATATTTTTCTTAAAAAATTCCCTTTTCCTCCATAATTTCAGCATACCAGCCGAGAGCAAGAAAGGGAGAAGAGTGAAGAGAGCTTTCCAATTTCCAACCTTGAATCCAACATTTTGAATGAAAACAAGAAAAACTAAACCGATAATCACTAGTTTGGGAGCTTAGGAGGCTTGGAAGCTAAATGTTGCAAGGAGTGGTGGAGGATATCCTTTGTAAGCTTGTTATTGAGGTATATTGGTTGTCCCATATCTTTGGTTCTTTTATTTTTGGCTTAAGTTGCTATACAACTCATGTTTTGATTAAATTGGTAGCTATACAAGTAGTTGTGATGATTTTGGGTGCATTAGTAAGGTAGGATTTTGTATTGTTCAGCCCTATTTCTTATTGTGCGGATGGTATATGATGTATCTAAACTTGTATATGAGGTGGTAGTGATGGTTTTAAGTTAGAAATGTGAATTATACCTTGAATGTAGCAAAATTCCAGAAGTGAAAATTCTTAGTGCCTGTTCTGCCTGGTTTTAGTTCACCATGATAGAGGCCGAATTAGATTTAGTACAAAACATGAAAATTGTAGAGAATGATGTTTTATAGTTGCATCCAAAATTTCAGTCTAATCCGAGTACTGTAGCTCATGAAAAGATAAAAATACCCCTGAGACTGCCCTAGGTAGAGTCCAGCAGACAGTTTTGACATTTCCTCATATTGGCTGCGTTTTTCACCGTGATCCGTACCAAACCAGTCTTTGGCCAAAACATGAAACTTTTAGCCCTATGTTTCAGCTTTCCAACGCAACCAAAAACATCTCAAATGGAATTGTATTGCCTGAGTTTTTGTCATTTGAAGTCAGTACTGACGACTGTCCGGACAAGGACATTTTGGTTCTGTAATCCGGACTTTTGACCTAGATACACTATGAACTGGACTGAATAGTTTTCATCAAAGTTGTAGCACTCTATCTTAGCTTCGAAACAGTATAAATGTCACCCTAATCGGATAAGCGTAGCTTCGGTTGTGTCCGATACGATAAGTGACGTCAAATCCGCCTTTGATTTTAGGTCTTAAACTTCATTTCCGGTCAATTTTTCTAGCTTGGTTTGGTAATCATATGACATTGAACCTATTGAACGGCTATTGTAATGCATTTATGTTGTGTGTAATATTGGGACTGATTGACGAAAACAATGAAGCCATAAATGGCTGGAAAATAGGTAAATACAGAAGGCGTGCTACCCAAATTTACGTCCGAGAACTAGAAAGAGATACTTACGACTTGAGAGTGAATACCCCTTGAACCATCTAGGATAGATGTGTCTTCTGTTATCGAGGTATATAAGTTAAAATATGGCCAAACTTGTACCCTTGGAAAATGAAATAACAACTACTCCGAAAACGTTTTTCTCGTACTTTCGACTCAAATGGTATTTTCAAACATAATTGTCACAAAGTTTCACAGTTTGAAAAGCGAACGAGTGTTTTACGAATATTCTCCAAATGAATTTCAATTACTTGGTTCTTATTAAACGAAACGTTTAAGTTTCGACCCTTAGTCGATTTTCAAAATTCTTAAAAAATGTTTTATCACAGATTTGGATTCCACACACGGAGTAATACCCGAACGTAACTCGTAAAGGCACCGCATCTTTTGGTGAGTGTTTCCAAATACCTGGTTGAACTGGACACTTGTTCACAATACTTGATCAATGTAAATAAATGACATGTGATTTGTTTGATCGGGCAAGAGTGTACTTTATCGCACTTGTCCTAACAGGATATATACTTGTTTATTGTTGCAATTAACTTGATATGCTTATACTTGATTTGTAAGTGTGGAGCGGCAGTATGGACCACACTCAATCCGAGTGGGAGGTGCCTCTCATTCCCGTCTCCATACTTTTATTTTAATTCAGTCGATCGGAGATGTTATCTCATCGACTTCTTTGGGGACCCAAATCCACTGGCTAGGTAATCGAGTCAAGCCGGCAAGGGTTTGGTCGATTAGATAACGAACCATGGGTAGTTAGGGTTGTCGAGTGGAGTGTTATCTCTCTCGACTAATCAGTATATCGAGTATTACCACCAGTGTTTATTGAGGATTTTGGGCCCAGTAGGGGGTGTGAATGGTGGACGGAGAGTAGTGTAAGTGGTGCTCTACTGGATTGGTTACTTACGTGAAGGTTGACGGAGTGTCAACTATTACTTGATCAAGCTCTGGTGATGCAATGGGAATTTGGCTCCTGAGAGCCATCCGTATCCTTATACTTTGGAATGATTATTGCTTATTGGCTTATTGTTTCTTTTGAAAAACAAAAGCACTCTACACTCGTTCATTTTGAGATTTACTACTTGAAGTGTTATTGCTCATTTTTATGAACTTTTCATGCTCATTACTTTACTACGTGATACTTGCACGTTTAAATAATGGTCAACTTGCTATCTAGAATCTCACTGGATTTTTAGCTCATTCCACGTCATTTTTTTTTCTTACAGGGGGTATGAGCGAGGCGTGAGACGTGTACAGACTAGCATAGTCTAGTTGTTTTGAATTTTGAATTTGTACTCACGCTAGTACCCGACTAGGGTTGATTGTATTCGAATTGTAAACACTTTGAAGTCTTTTGGTGTGTAGAAGTTTTGTATCTGGATTTGTGCATCGATGTATATGATAAGTTTGAATTGCGATGTTATTTATTGTATATGGATGTATGCGGGAGATCCGAGTGAGTCCTGGCGAGAGCTGGGCAGGCGGTCCGCCGAACCTTTTGGTACGCCTTAGGGGGAGGTGGGGCCATCACAGATGGTATCAGAGCTCCTATCAAGCTCATGCCGAGAGAGGGTTCTCGGACTGTGGGGATTGGCTTACTAAGTGTGAAACAAAGATCTATTGTTGGAGATCTTAGATGTGTATGTTGGGTAGGAATCTCTAATACGAGTGATTTACTCTTGGGACCGACCGGCTCAAGTTGTGAATTACCTTATTGTGGATTCTTGTACCTTAATACTCAGGAGTGTTATCATGGACGAATCGAGTAATAGTCTGGTTAGGGTTCCTATAGAGGATGATTAGGTTGTAGTATATGTCGAGAAGGTCTCACCGAAGACCGATTTCTTTCTTCTACCCTTGGTTATGTTCCCTTGATGCCTAGTATTTTCAGATATTGCCCTAATTATATTCTACTTTTCCGTCCGTTTCATTTGATCTTTCGTGGTTGAATTGGGAGTTAAGGAACTTAACAGTTATATGGTTAGCTTGCCACTTGTGCTCAGTTACTTACTCTTATCCATTGATCTGCCTGGCAGGCTATCATTTGAGTCCCAGTGAATCCGTGAGATGGCACATTTGGATGATATATATAAGGAATTCGAGATTCTTCGAAATGAAATAGAGGTTCAAAAGAGACTAGCCGAGTATTGGGAATGGCGATGGAAACACAAATATTCGGAGAAAATTGAGCTATTGCACGAGAACACAGAACTGAAAAGGCAATACGAAGGGATTCCTGAAGAGGGTTTAGCAATGGCACAAAGTAAAACTTTTACGAAGGATTCGGAAAAATCCCAAAGGATAGAAATTGCAAAGGCACAAGTGAAGGGCTTCCATGCAAAGAAAAGGGGTGCACCTAGTGAAAATCAAAGTCAAGAACAAGGTGAACGATGTAGGCCACCCTTTAAGGTAGGTCGAGGAGCTAGTGGTGTGAAAATTTTAGGGACCTCTAGACAAGATACTCCGAGAGGAGCCCCAAGTGGAGGACAGTAACTGAAAGCTATCTCACAAGGAGATCAAACCTCAATCCTCCACTTATCTTGTGGCTATTGTGGAAAAATCAATCATACTAAAGAGAGTTGTTGGAAAAGAGGGGGAGAATGCCTGCGATGTGGGAGCACCAAGCATTGGATTGCTAATTGTCCGGTCCTATTACGGGACGAGAAAGGGACCCGACAATCAACCAAGACCAACCCTGGACCGTCGAAGGGGGAAGAGAACGTAGAAGGTACGATCTGCCATTTAACTTAGGGTTTTATAGTTCTAATGGTAAGAAAATTTCGAGGACGAAATTTCTTTAAGGGGGAGAGAGTGTGAGCACTTGTAAATTCCTTATATTTTTTTTAAAAAATTCCCTTTTATTTGGAAATTATTACTTTATAATAGCCCTACTACCTAATCACCCCACAATAAGTGCAAATGAATATAGAAGTAAGGGTTTTCTCTTTTCGATTTCAAGTTAGCGCGAATTAGGATTTTTACGTCTATCCGTAGTGCGACTATCCAGTGCGGAGTGTGGATCAAATTTGGTAATTAAGAGTGAGTTTTAGGTGTTGTCAAGTGTGTGAGTAGAAGTGATAATAATAAATTAGTGAATTATAAGTTAAAACTCTAGTATACGCGATTTAAGAAAAATCGGCTCGAACCGACGTGTATCGTTTTTTTCCGATTGACCACACCACTTGACCAACACTTTCCTACCCTAAAATATCCTTGATATTATAGCAAAATATCTCCCTCAATCTCAGCATAGAGTGGCCGAATTATTTGACCAAAAAAACAAAGAAAAAGGAAAAAAATTTAAGAATGAATCTTGAAGCAACAAGTGGCGGTCTTCCATTGGATTGTTGACTAACTAATTTACACCATATTTATCACCAAAAACCAACCAATTTCCTCCATAATTTCAGCATACCAGCCGAGAGCAAGAGAGGGAGAAGAGTGAAGAGAGCTTTCCAATTTCCAACCTTGAATCCAACATTTTGAGTGAAAACAAGAAAAATTAAACCGATTAATCACTAGTTTTGGAGCTTAGGAGGCTTGGAAGCTAAATGTTGCAAGGAGTGGTGGAGGATATCCTTTGTAAGTTTGTTATTGAGGTATATTGGCTGTCCCTTATCTTTGATTTTTTTATTTTTGGCTTAAGTTGCTATACAACTCATGTTTTGATTAAATTGGTAGCTATACAAGTAGTTGTGATGATTTTGGGTGCATTAGTAAGGTAGGGTTTTGTATTATTCAGCCCTATTTCTTATTTTGTGGATGGTATATGATGTATATGACCTTGTATATGAGGTGATAGTGATGGTTTTAAGTTAGAAATGTGAATTATACCTTGAATGTAGCAAAATTCCAGATGTGAAAATCCTTAGTGCCCTGTTCTGCCTGATTTTAGTTCACCATGATAGAGGTCGAAATAGACTTAGCACAAAACATGAAAATTGTAGAAAATGATGTTTTATAGTTGTATGAAAAATTTCAGCCCAATCCAAGTACTGTAGCTCATGAAAAGATAAAAATACCCCTGAGACTGCCCTAGGTAGAGTCCAGCAGACAGTTTTGACATTTCCTCATGTTGGCTGCATTTTTTACCTTGATCCGTACCAAACCAGTCTTTAGCCAAAACATGAAACATTTAGCCCTATGTTTCAGCTTTCCAATGCAACCGAAAACATCTCAAACAGAATTGTATAGCCTGAGTTGTTGTCGTTTGAAGTCAGTACTGACGATTGTCCTGACAAGGACATTTTGGTTCGGTAATCCGGACTTTTGACCTAGATACACTATGAACTGGACTGAGTAGTCTTCATCAAAGTTGTACCACTCTGTCTTAGCTTTGAAATAGTATAAATGTCACCCTAATCGGATAAGCGTAGCTTCGGTTGTGTCCGATACGCTAAGTGACGTCAAATCCACCTTTGATTTTAGGCCTTCAACTTCATTTCCGGTCAATTTTTCTAGCTTGGTTTGGTAATCATATGGCATTGAACCTATTGAACGGCTATTGTAATGCATTTATGTTGGGACTGATTGAGGAAAATAATGAAGCCATAAATGGCTGGAAAACAGGTAAATACAAAGGGCATGCTGCCCAAATTTATGCCCGATGACTAGAAAGAGATATTTACGACTTGAGTAAGACTTGAGAGCGAATACACCTTGAACCATCTAGGATAGATGTGTCTTCTGTTATAGAGGTATATAAGTTAGAACTTGGTTAAACTTGTACCCTTGGGAAATGAAATAACAACTACTTCGATGACGTTTTCCTCGTACTTTCGACTCAAATGGTATTTTCAAACATAATTGTTACAAAGTTTCATAGTTTGAAAAGTGAACAAGTGTTTTACGAATATTCTCCAAATGAATTTCAATTACTTGGTTCTTATTAAACGAAACGTTTAAGTTCGACCCTTAGTCGATTTCCAAAGTTCTTAAAAAATGTTTTATCGCAGATTTGGATACCACACACGGAGTAATACCCGAACGTAACTTGTAAAGGCACCGCATCTTTTGGTGAATGCTTCCAAATACCTGGTTGAACTGGACACTTGTTCACAATACTTGATCAATGTAAATAAATGACATGTGATTTGTTTGATCGGGCGAGAGTGTACTTTATCGCACTTGTCCTAACATGATATATACTTGTTTATTGTTGCAATTAACTTGATATACTTGTACTTGATTTGTAAGTGTGGAGCGGCAGTATGTACCACACTCAATCCGAGTGGGAGGTGCCTCTCATTCCCGTCTCCATACTTTTATTTTAATGCAGTCGATCGGAGATGTTATCTCATCGACTTCTTGGGGACCCAAATCCCACTGGCTAGGTAATCGAGTCAAGCCGACAAGGGTTTGGTCGATTAGATAACGAACCATGGGTAGTTAGTGATGTCGAGTGGAGTGTTATCTCCTCGACTAATCAGTATACTCGAGTATTACCACCAATGTTTATTGAGGATTTTGGGCCAAGTAGGGGGTGCGAATGGTGGACGGAGAGTAGTGTAAGTGGTGCTCTACTGGATTGGTTACTTACGTGAAGGTTGACGGAGTGTCAACTATTACTTGATCAATCTCTGGTGATGCAATGGGAATTTGGCTCCTGAGAGCCATCCATATCCTTATACTTTGGAATGATTATGGCTTATTAGCTTATTCTTTCTTTTGAAAAACAAAAGCACTCTACACTCGTTCATTTTGAGATTTACTACTTGAAGTGTTATTGCTCACTTTTATGAACTTTTCATGCTCATTACTTTACTACGTGATACTTGCACGTTTAAATAATGGTCAACTTGCTATCTGGAATCTCACTGGGCTTTTAGTTCATTCCACGTCATTCATTTTCCTTACAGAGGGTACGAGCGAGGCGTGAGACGTGTACAGACTAGCATAGTCTAGTTGTTTTGAATTTTGAATTTGTCTTCACACTAGTACCCGACTAGGGTTGATTGTACTCGAATTTTAAACACTTTGAAATCTTTTGGTGTGTAGAAGCCTTGTATCTGGATTTGTGCATCGATGTATATGATAAGTTTGAATTGCGATGTTATTTATTATATATGGATGTATGCGGGAGATCCGAGTGAGTGAGTCCTGGCGAGAGTTGGGCAGGCGATCCGCCGAACCCATTGGTAGGCCTTGGGGGGAGATGGGGCCGTCACATCTCGCCCTAGCGCTTGGTAAGGGTTGGATGTATGAAGAATTGAGAATCTTTGCATATTTGAGTTATATCCCTTTTGAGATAGAAATGTATATAAGTATATGTTTTAAGTTGGGAATTATTGTTACACTTGTTCTGGTGGTCTTATTTTAATTTTTTTTACTTGAAATATATGAGTGAGTTCCGGCGAGAGTCGGGCAGGCGGTCCGTCGAACCCTCTGGTTCGCCTTAGGGGAAGGTAGGGCTGTCACAGGTGGTATCACAGCCTGCTTCGCGTGGTCTCTGCGCGGAGTGAGTTTTGGCCAAGTAGTGAATAAGTGTGAAGGACTAAGTGCTCTTTTGAGCATAAGCTATGAATCATGAATTATTATACGCCTTAAATCGTTATCATGGTATTTGAGAACAATCGATAGGGATGTTAGGCAGGAATCTCGATTGTAAATAATTTATTCTTGGGACTGGCCAACTCGAAATGTGAATTATCTTATTTCAGATTCTTGTACTCGAGTACTACAGAGTTGAGGGCGATACTAAGTACTTGAGAATTTCATTCCAAGGAACATGAACAGGTTCATGTTTGGCTAGAGTGAGTACAAGAGATCAACGGGCTCCTAGTTCGGATAGAAAGTGAAGTAAGAGACCGGACGGGGGTGATTTTAATTGAGTTTGGGACGACAAGTCGCGTTTTCTTTCGTTTTACCCTTGCATTGTTCCTACACATCTTTTGCCTGTGATATGTTAATACCTACATGTATACTTGCTGCTTTTGACTATTTGTCTAACTTGAGATGTCTCTTTGTGTATATGGTGTGTCTCCTTGTGTATTTGGTATGAGATATCTTGTTATTTTAGTCAATTTATTTCATTATATACTAAAGCACCGTTTGGTTAAAAAAAAAGAGAGAAAAAGGGTATGGAAGGGAGACGTAGTCGCGGACGTGATCGTGGCCGTGGGACTAAGCGAGCAAGAACCGAGAGAAGAAAGAGAAACAGTGGCCGAGCAGGAACATGGACCGGGGGTTGAGGCCGGAGATCAAATGGCAACGGCGATACAACAAATGACAAATATCCTAGCATTACTGGTAGATCAACAAGGCCAAATGCCAGTGAATCAACCCCGGAATCCTGAGATAGGAGAGGATAGGGCTCTTGAAAGGTTCCAAAAGTTTCTACCACCGAAATTTCGTGGAGGGCCTGATACGGATATAGCTGAACAGTGGTTGGAGGCAATGATTAACATCTTCGCGGTTTTAAACTACACGGAACAAAGACAAGTGAACTTTGCTGTATTTCAATTCGAAGAACTGTCCCGAGCATGGTGGAATATTATTAAGGCAAAATGGGAAAGAGAACAAACTGCATAGACATGGACGAACTTTGTAAGGAAATTTAACGAGAAGTATCTTCCACCTTTAGTCCAAGAAAGGAGAGATGACGAGTTTATTGGGTTACGTCAGGGAACCCAGAGTGTGGCCGAATATGAGACTAAATTTACTAAACTGTCCAAGTTTGCTTCTGAATTGGTGGCCACGGAGTGGAGAAGAGTGAGATGGTTCATACAAGGATTGAATCTGGAAATTCAGGAAGCTTTAGCGGCGGTTCAGATTAATACCTTTACAAAAGCCCTTGAGAAAGCCCAAAGGATTAAGGATGCAAAGGCAAAGGTAAAAGCCTTCCAAACACGGAAAAGGGTGCATCTGGTAGTGTATCTGAGGAATCTAGGGAAAAGATAGCGCCTTCTAAAGTACAAAAAGTGAACCCTTCACCCCGCCCACCATGGACATTAGGAGCACTAGATGAAAGATCTATCAAAGAAAGTCAAATAGGCCATGGGAAAATTTCTCAAAAAAGCCAAAAAGTGGCTTCTCACCTGGCCTGCGGATATTGTGAAAAGGCAAATCATACTGAGAATGAGTGTTGGAGGAAATGGCGAAAATGTTTGATTTGTGGGAATAGCGATCACCAAATTAGTAGTTGCCCGATGAAGCAGCCCAGGGGAAATAGCGTTCAACCACTGGATAGAACCAAACCGAAACAAGTGAATGAAAGAGAGAATCGAACAAAAGAACCGTTAAAGGTATATGCCTTAGACAACAAACCAGCTCCTGAGCCATCTGAAAGTAAAAATTTCGAGGACGAAATTTCTTAAGAGGGAGAGAGTGTGAGAATCCGAAAATTTTCACATTTTCTAGGCATTATTTTATTTTTGCCTACATTTTTATACTTGTCTTTAAAATATTAAAGTTTCTATGGATTTTTATAAGCAAGTACAGTTTTAAATCATTTTCCTAGCATAAGTTAGTGTACGTTAAATTTGAAACGCATTATAGACGTGAGACCCGCTAGTGCGATAAAATTTTGGTGATTAAGTGATTTTGTGCTAAATGTTATTATTTTACATGGTACTAGAAGATGATTAGAGGTTAGATAGATGGATTAACCATTGGAAGAAAGAAAATAAGTTTTAAACACTAGAAAGGCCAAGTGTCACTAGCTCATTGGATGTTAGACTTTTGACCAAACTTATTTAACTTTCATAAAATCAAATTTTGACCAAAATTCCTTCATTTTTCTTGCTTCTTGGCTGAACCACTTGAGGAGAGAAACAAGAGAGAGTTCTTCAATTTTAGCTTCCAAACTTACTCAAATCTTGAGTTCTAGCCAACTAAATTGGAAACTACACCATACAAGTGCTCAACTAGGAAGCTTAAAGGAGTTGATGGAGTGATTGTGGGAGGAAAGATACTAAACTACCATTTTTCTTGATTTTTCAAGGTATTTTACCAAGAACTTCCTCTTTACTTCAATTAATTGCTAATTAGTGGTTTATAGTTGTTATAGATGTTGTTTTGTGGAAGATTTCATGGGTTGAGCTAGAGTTATGTTAAATTTCAGTTTTAGGGTTTCAAATCTGTCCTATTTTTGCATTATGTATTCGTCATTGAGAAAGACCGAATCAGCCCTTGCTCGAAACATGAAAGTTGTTGGGATTTGAGTTAGTTAGCTACTGGTAAAATTTCAGTTCAATCGGAGCACTGTAACTTGTGAAATTATCGAAATACCCTTGACTGCCCACAAGCCTTGTTTCACGGACAGTTTTCTGTCCTCTCTGTGATTTCGATATTTGACAATGAAAATGCATGATTTGGCTTTGGAGGTCTTCATAAGGAATGTAGGTATATGTCTTGGCTTCGAAACGCCATAAGATTCGTTTCAATCTGATAAGTGTAGTTTCAGTTGTGGTTGTTATGCCGAAAGGTGTTTTATCGCCTATGATTTGTATGTGAAATTGTGGTTGAATTGGGATGAGATTTGATGTTTGATTGTAGGATAGAAAGTGAAGAAATTAAGGAAAAATGCTGTCCGTTTATTTTCTTGAAGTTTGAGTGAGTAAAAGTGATATTGAAAATGTGATTTTGTGATGCTTTGGACTTATTTTGTTTGGACATACTTAGGTCCATTTTAATGGTGTTATTTGAGCTAAATTTCATTTGAACTTGTACATTTTCGCATGGTGAATGTGACAACCGTTTTAAACATGATACTTAGATACAAATGTCAAGTTTTGAATTTCAAATGTTTACTCATTTTCTTTCCAAAACGAAGAAGAGTTGTATAGGGTTTCTCGGTCGCAAAACCTAATTTTATCAAGCGAGGCTTTAGGTGTGAATTTAGAGTTTGTTTATCTTCCTTTTCATATGATTTTATCCAAAACACTTGTTATACGTTATTTCTTTGCATATGTGTTAGTTTCGAGCCAAACAAAAAACTTTAAAAAAATTTGAAACAAATATTTTTTCATATCTGGCCGTGTATCCGGCAAGTCTTTGCCGAATTGCTGGCCGGATTGACAGGGGAAGAAGAAAAAAAATTGGGATTGCTTACTGCCTTGAATTCGGCCGGATTGTGACGTGACACTATTCATTTGTTTTCCGCGAGAATTTTCTAAAAACTTTTTTGAGTATAGTTTTGTGGTTGGTTTGGGGAAACTCTTAGTTACTCATGTTCTTTGGTTTAAATGTACTCTTTTCACTTTAAAACTCATATTTATATATTGTACTAGTACGTTTTCGAATTTTCTTTGAATCACTTAAATCTTTGATGGTTGAAGCATAATGTGTTCTTTTGATTATATTAGGGTTCCTTGGTGATTGAGAGTATCATCCGGAAGAATACTTTGGATGTTCTTTTATTTAAATAAATGAGTGTTCTTTGTTGGTTATATTTTCATTAACTATATTATTTGTTGTGGATATTTGATTAAATGACAAATGTTTGTTAAAAACGAATTTTCCTAGGCGAGTGCGTACTTTATCGCACTCAACCTAAATGAAATGTGAAATTTTCAATGTTTACATGATTAAATGATAGTTGTGAATGAATGTATGTCTTTTGGCTGAACTGGGCCCTTACCCATCGTTGCCGGTCGACTCGAGTCAGAAGCGGAATCGGTCGGGCGATTTAGTGACCCTGGGTGAAAGTTTGGTATACTCGAGTATTACCACGTTGTCGAGTGGAGTCTGGCCAATGTCCAGAAGGGGGAGAAATGAAATGAATGAACGAAAGGAGGTTTCAATTACAAATGAAATTTTAAATATTGGAGGAATAAGGAAATGAAAGGAGAAGGAAAGAACGAAATGCTCCACGTGAGCATGTATCCTTTTAATGAATGTGTTATCATTGCTTCATATTGTAAATGTTTCCTGGATTTTGTGTTATGACATGATTAATGTCCTTGTTTAAGTTGATTATGTGTCTGGAACCTCATTGAGCTTTTAACTCATTCCGTTAGTTTTGTTTTCCTTAACAGGGAGCGAGCAGACGAGAGGATCTGTACAGACTAGTTAGTCTAGTTCTTTTGGAATTTTTGTAATGGTTCTCGCCCTAGCACTTGGTAACGGTTGGATGGTATGAAGAATTGAGGAATCTTTGTATATTTGAGTTGTATCCCTTTTGAGACAGAAATGTTATATAAGATATATGGTTTATAAGTTGGAAATTATTGTTACACTTGTTCTGGGTGGTCTTTTTCATTTTTTTTTAACTTGAGGTGAATGAGTCCCGGCGAGAGTTGGGCAGGCAGTCCGCCGAACCCTTTGGTTCGCCTTAGGGGAAGATGGGGCTGTCTCAGGTGGTATCAAAACCTGCTTCGCATGGTCTCTGCGCGGAGTGAGATTGGGCCAAGTGGTGAATAAGTGTGAAGGACTAAGTGCTCTTTTGAGCATAAGCTATGAATCATGAATTGTTATAGACCTTAAATCGTTATAATGGTATTTGAGGACAATAGATAGGGACGTCAGGTAGGAATCTCGATTGTAGATAATTTATTCTTGGGACTGGGCAGCTCGAGATGTGAATTATCTTATTTCGGATTCTTGTACCCGAGTTCCCCAGAGTTGAGGGCGATACTAAGTACTTGAGAATTTCATTCCAGGGAACATGAACAGGTTCGTGTTTGGCGAGAGTGAGTACAAGAGATCAACGGGCGTCTAGTTCGGATAGAAAGTGAAGTAAGAGACTGGACGGGGGTGATTTTAACTGAGTGTGGGATGACAAGTCGCGTTTTCTTTCGTTTTACCCTTGCATTGTTCCTACACGTCTTTTGCCTGTGGTATGTTAATACCTACATGTATAGTACTTGCTGCCTTTGACTATTTGTCTAACTTGAGATGTCTCTTTGCATATATGATGTGTCTTCTTGTGTATTTGGTGAGAGATATCTTGTTGTTTTAGTCAATTTATTTCGTTATATACTAAATCACCTTTTGGAAAAAAAAAGGGAAAAAGGGTATGGAAGGGAGACGTAGTCGCGGACGTGGTCGTGGCCATGGGACTAAGCGAGCTCAAGAACCGAGAGAAGAAAGAGAAACAGTGGCCGAGCAAGAACATGGACCGAGGGTTGAGGTCAAAGATCAAATGGCGACGAAGATATAACAAATGACAAATATCCTAGCACGACTGGTGGATCAACAAGGCCAAATGCTAGTGAATCAACCCCGGAATCCTGAGATAGGAGAGGATAGGGCTCTTGAGAGGTTACAAAAGTTTCTACCTCCGAAATTTCATGGAGGGCCTAATCCGGATACAGCTAAACAGTGGTTGGAGGCAATGATTAACATCTTCGCTGCTTTAAACTACACGGAGCAAAGACAAGTGAACTTTGCTGTATTTCAATTCGAAGGACCGGCTCGAGCATGGTGGAATGTTATTAAGGCAAAATGGGAAAGAGAACAGACTGCATGGACATGGACGAACTTTGTAAGGGAATTTAATGAGAAGTATCTCCCACCTTTAGGCCAAGAAAGGAGAGAGGACGAGTTTATCGGGTTACGTCAGGGAACCCAAAGTGTGGCCGAATATGAGACTAAATTTACTAAACTATCCAAGTTTGCTTCTGAATTGGTGACCACGGAGCGAAGAAGAGTGAGACGGTTCATACAAGGATTGAATCTAGAAATCCAGGAAGTTTTAGCGGCGGTTCAGGTTAATACCTTTACGGAAGCCCTTGAGAAAGCCCAAAGGATTGAGGATACAAAGGCACAGGTAAAAGCCTTCCAAACATGGAAAAGGGATGCATCTGGTAGTGTATCTGAGAAATCTAGCGAAAAGATAGCGCTTTCTAAAGTACAAAAAGTGAACCCTTCACCCCGCCCACCATGGACATTAGGAGCACTAGATGAAAGATCTACCAAAAAAAGTCAAATAGGTCATGGGAAAATTTCTCAAAAAAGCCAAAAAGTGGCTTCTCACCTGGCCTGCGGATATTGTGGAAAGGCAAATCATACTGAGAATAAGTGTTGGAGGAAAGGGCGAAAATGTTTGATTTGTGGGAGTAGCGATCACCAAATTAGTAGTTACCCGATGAAGCAGCCCAGGGGGAATAGTGCTCAACCACTGGATGGAGCCAAACCGAAACAAGTGAATGAAAGAGAGAATCGAACAAAAGTACCAGCAAAGGTATATGCCTTAGACAACCAACAAGCTCCTGAGTCATCTGAAGGTAAAAATTTCGTGGACGAAATTTCTTAAGGTGGAGAGAGTGTGAGAACCCGAAAATTTTCACATTTTCTAGGCATTATTTTATTTTTGCCTACATTTTTATACTTGCCTTTAAAATATTAAATTTTCTATGCATTTTTATAAGCAAGTACAGTTTTAAATCATTTTCCTAGTATAAGTTAGTGTACGTTAAATTTGAAACGCATTATAAACGTGGGACCCGCTAGTGCGATAAAATTTTGGTGATTAAGTGATTTTTTGGCTAAGTGTTATTATTTTACAAGGTGCTAGGAGATGATTAGAGGTTAGTTAGATGGATTAACCATTGGAAGAAAGAAGATAAGCTTTAAACACTAGAAAGGCCAAGTGTCACTACCTCATTGGATGTTGACTTTTGACCAAGCTTATTTAATTTTCCTAAAATCAAATTTTGACCAAAATTCCTTCATCTTTCTTGCTTCTTGGCCGAACCACTTGAGGAGAGAAACAAGAGAGAGTTCTTCAACTTTTGCTTCCAAACTTACTCAAATCTCGAGTTCTAGCCAACTAAATTGGAAACTACACCATACAAGTGCTCAACTAGGAAGTTTAAAGGAGTTGGTGGAGTGATTGTGGGAGGAAAGATACTAAGCTGCCATTTTTCTTGACTTTCCAAGGTATTTTGCCAAGAACTTCCTATTTACTTCAATTAATTTCTAATTAGTGGTTTATAGTCGTTATAGATGTTGTTTTGTGGAAGATTTCATGGGTTGAGCTAGAGTTATGTTAAATTTCAGTTTTAGGGTTACAAATCTGCCCTGTTTTTCCACAGTGTATTCGTCCTTGAGAGAGACTGAATCAG
>NC_040037.1:40290861-40386910 GCF_003713205.1 Coffea eugenioides
GGAGTTGAAGCAAAATATGGTAAATGAGTGAAAAATTTGCATTACAATTGCTGTTTGGCGGAGTCGTGTCAACTCAGATCTTCATATGTCCAGAAGGTACGAGAAAGACGTGTGATATCAACCACCAATTGAAAGTGCAATATGGGAGCCGCAAATACTCTATTAGCTTGTCATTTGATTTGAATTAACAAGTTTCCTTATTTTTGGGATGGTGGCTCAACGGGAAAAAAGAAAGTCAAAGTTTGATTAGGACTCTAGTGCTTTTGGGAGTAGGGCCGGCCGCAAGATAGAAACAAAAAGGCAACAGACTTAGTTTGGGCGGCAGTTCCTTTATTTTGTGTTATTCCCGTAAGCCTCTGGCTAGGGGCTACGGAGAAGACATTAGCATTCCCTTTAACTTTGTACTTTTCCTCTGATTCTTAATTATTCGGATTTCTTCATCATATAGAGAAGAATGTCCTCGACAATTACTTCTGCAATTTTGCATGCGATTTCCTCCATGAAGATGAACTAATTCCTTTTTTTTTAGTCAAGGGTTAATTTGAAGACGCGGTTCCAAACATCTGTGATATCGAAATATTTTACTTATTTCTTTTACTCATTGGTATTCGTACGTTTTCTGATTTAATTGCTTATGATTGTTTTGTTATTTGAATGTCAAGGGCTCGATATTCGAATTAACCTAATAATTTATTGTCATATTAATTGATTGAATCCGTAATTGTTCTATTGATTAATACCAGTGGTGACTAGCGTGATTGGTTTCATGTTAGGGAAACGTATGATCTAACTTAAACAAACTCTCGTAGCGTGTTTGTTGGTTAAGGTTGGGCTTTTCTAATTATTAATGCAATCGAGAAATTAAATCTTACGGTCGTACCTAGGGTTGTTTCTTAGTTAGAGAAATAGTCAACGGTCGTACCTTGGCTATCGATAAAGTAAGGAAAAGTTGGTTATCAGAGCTTGTTGATGGCTATAACCAATCTAGTAATGAGTAATTGAATTATCTTTGCATCGATGATCAGTTGAATGGACCGTGTCTGAAAAGTTGCACCTTTGGCTAAAGTCGTATTGGCTATTGATTAATTCTTGTTTAATTCTATTAGTAGTTTCATTAGTTAGTTAATTAATTATTTTATATTCTCCAAAAATCCCCCATACTTCGGACTCTGGAAGAAACAAATTATCCCCAGTCCCTGTAGATTCGACCCTACTCACCGCTATATATAAAATTTGTAATTTTCCTGAGTAGGTAATTATTATTGCATAGGCTCGACACCTGTCAGTTAGAAAACTTGCATTTCATCCTTTGAGTATTTTGCACTTCATATTTTCTTTAAATTATTTCAAATCATCAATAATCATCTAACTATCTTCTCAATTCATGCCATTTGATGGTTGAATCCTTAAATCTATAAAAACATGAAGTTTTCACCATTAAGATCCATAGAAATGCAACTTTTGATATTTTAAACCACAAAATATATATTTTCACTAGAATCCTAACTAATTAACTATAAAACTAAATAAAACACACCAAAACTAACTAATAAAACACACTTAAAACATGTAAAATACACACTTAATAGTGAAAACGTAGGAAACGACGGAGTTTCAGAAACACTCTCCTAATGAAAATCGTTACTTGAACGAAACATGACCATGATGAATCATAGATTCATGAAAATGAGAGAAAAGTCTCACAATTGGTAAACACCAGCCAACGATATATTTATTTTGGACAAAAAAGTCTGGTATTGTCTAGTTACCAAAGCCCTAACTACGCCTATTTATAGGCTACAAAGAGTTCTACTCTGAAAAGGAGTCAAACACCACTAAAACCCTAATAAATAAAGTTACGTCTTTGGTTGGATGATGACTGGCAATGTTTGGCTCTATGTCGGATTCAATTATCACCACCCATCTTAGTAGCTCTGCAAGGTAAATAGAAACCAAAATATAACGGGCCTTAGGACGGGTCCTACGTCGGGTGCTTGACTCATCTCCATTCACAATCTTTCTTCTTTTTCCGTACAATTGCAATCCTTGTTCATAAAATTAATAAGAAAACTAATAAGAATACTACTAAAAACACTACGACTACCCAATTATTCAATCTAATTAACTTTCTAGGTAGCCCTATTGATACGGATTGATAGATTGAAAAACCAAGGATTCCTTGCATAGTTATTAAACTCGGCTCGGCCCGGCGGTCGAACCGGTAAAACTGATGAACCGGACATTGGTCTGGGCTGGGTTTTAAATCAGATCGTTTAAGCAAGTAAACCGTTAACTAGTCAACGATCCGATGGTCCGACCGGATTAAACCGGAAACCCGGCCGGTTTTACCCACGAACCGGGTTTTGTGGAAAAATTCTATTGCTTTTACTGGAGTTTGAACCTTGGACCTCTAGCCAACAATACAACATGCTTACTACCAGGCTACTTCAAAATATGTTAATGGAATAGCTTTATTACAATATATAAACGTTTTGTCAATTCTATCTTTTTTTTTCTCTAAAACAAATTTATTTGGAATCTTTTAATAAAAATTTATGACCCTCCAAACTCGATAAGTTATAAAATGGATTTCAAAAATAACATATTACATAATTCATTTTAAAGACAATATTATTTTTAATTATTTTTTGTACTTAAAATTCATAAATAAGCTAGATAATTACACTAAACATAGATAAAATTTTACACTTGAAGTTTGGTGTATTACTAAATAACTTTATATTTGATTGATTCTTATATGAATTAATTATTTTATAGCAAATTAAATTAAATGAGCTTTTTCTATGGCATTATTTATTACAATTTATATCATATATTTTATATCAAAAATTATGAAATATAATATGTAAATATATTTAGTGACCCACCGGTTGAACTACTCACCCACTGGTTGAACCAGTAACCCGTTGACCCACCTCCTTCGCCGGCTTCCTTCCCGAGTTGGGTTTAATAACTATGGTTCCTTGAACCGTATTAGATGATAATTATCAAACACCTTAAAAGTATTTTTAATACCTAAAAGTGTTTTCTTACCAAAAGTACTGCAACTCCAAATGAAGCTGGAATGTCAAAGGGAGGTAGGACCACAACAAAGAAAATTCAAAGTTCTGGGCTGCCCTTGGAATGTTAAACTTCACTCTTCATTTTCAAGTCTCGCATCTCTATTCATCTTTCTAACTACCTTTAAGCCCTTCTACAAAAATATAGAAGAAAACCATTAAAAAGAACAAAACATAAAGAAAACAACTCACCGCCAAAATCAGAATTTATCACAGAAGGTTACGGTATTCTTTTTAATATAAAAAGGGGATCAATTTTTGAATCTAACAATTAATAACATTCGATAATATTCTAAACATATACAAAAAGCTGAAAAGAAGGAAAAAACGAAGCAATTGCACATATTTAATTACTTTAACATCTTGAGGAATAATTCCTTTTTTTTTTTGTGGAGAGTGGCAGCATTTATACTAATTCTATAATATCCATACTAGGGAATGGTCTGACTATAATGAGAGAAATCCATTGCACTAATAAATTTAACAAGGATAGAGTCCGGCGATAGCAGTAGAAAATAGTAGAAAAGGCTTCTTGCCTTTTTTTTTTGAAGACCTTCTTGCCTTGAAATCAACATATTTCAAGGCAGATGATTTAAAAGGATTATGCACCACTAAAACATGATTCCAATTTCCAATTAACATAAACATGCTAACAAAAATGTCTATGCATGTTACTTGATGCATTTCTTATTTGTATATGATGTAACGTCATAATAAACAGATTGTGATCTTTGGTTTGTTTGAAGAAGTTTACTAGTCGGACTAAATGTTGAAAACTCTATGGTTTAACAATCTAATTTGATGCTTCAAAAAAATCTAATTTGAAAATTCTATCATTTTTGTGCTGATTAAGTCAAATAAGGCAGAACAAAATAAAAAAGTACTTTTGGATGTAAAAGGTTTTGACCATTGCTATCTTGGCCAATGTGAAAAATGGGCTAATTACTCAGAATATTGCTGAAAAAAACAATTCGAAAGAATGGTGGTTTGACAACGGGTTAACGCAAAACTATTGCTGACACAGCTCGACAGCAAATGAAAATATTTTTTTTTTTAAAAAAAAAGATTGGCTGCCGGGCTATGCGGGCTGACATAGCCCCGCAGTTGTCAGCCCGGCAGCCAGTTGTGTCAGTCCTGAGCCCGACAGGAGCTGTAAAAGTTAAAAAAAAAAAAAAAACCTAGGCTCGATTAGATATGTGAGCTCAGATTCCATTGACTGGAATCTTTTTTTTCATAATCCCGCGAGCAACCTTTTTCAGAATCCTCTGAGCAACCTTTTTTTTTTTCAAGTAGTTGTCCCCTACCGACCTTTGTCTGCCCAGTAGTGTGGTTAAGTTTAAAAAAAATTTTGGTTTTGTAATCTAGCCGTTCATTTGAATGGCTAGATTTTCACCAAGGCTTTGTATAAATAGACCAAGGTAGCAAACTTCACTCCACACTATCCCATTTCCTGCCTTCCGAGAATAATTCTCACTCTCTCCCATCTCAATTGGTCTCTCATCCCAATCGATTCTAACTTTTAGAATCGCTGCCTACCAGAATTGGCCAAAGCTCCGCGAGTGCTTGCGATTATTGCCTTGACCAGAATTGGTGCCTTCGATTATTGCCTTGCTCGCCAGCAGAATTGACAAGTGCCTCTTGGTGTCGCAATTTTTGCTAAGACCACTGTGCTAATTATTTGCAGTGCTTTTGTTAAGGTCGCCGTGCTGATTACTCACTATGCTCATAAGGCAATCAATTTTTTAAATACCAAAAGCTCGGAAGAGGTTAGTGATATGTATTATATGAAAGTTGTTATATTTTTTATTTATATTATGTTAGTTAATTGGTGGTAAATATTTTATGTTATTTTATTGTTATATTATGTTATTAAATAAATATTTAATTTATTGTAGAAGTAGTTGTAGAAAGATAATGTAATTTATTTTGTTATGTAAGTTAGCTAATATTAGTTTAACAGCATGGCACATGCTTAGTTGAATTAGTTTAAGCAGTTTAATTTGTTGTTTAAATTTGTTTAATGAATTAATTTGAAGAGACTGATTAAATGAATGTAGATGTAATTTATGTAGTATTGACTTATGATTATGATAGCTGTTTAATTAGTTAGGGTAATTTGAGTAATTGAAATAATTGGCATCTTTAATAAATTCAATACATAAAATTGATGTAATTAGTATAGCTTAATGTTGAAATTAGTGTTATTAGTTTAATGTAATTTACTTTATTACGTAAGTTAGTTGATAATTAGTTTATGTTTTTTAGTATATGATTAGTTTAATTAGTTTAGTGGTTTAATTAGTTTAATGAATTAATTTTAAGAGGTCGATTAAATGAATTTAGATGTATTTGTCGAGGCATGTGTTGACTTTTGATTATGATAGCAATTTAGTTGGGGTAATTTAAGTATTTTAAATAATTGATGCATTTAATAAATTAAATACATAAAATTAATGTAATTAGTATATCTAAATGTCAAAATAGGTGTTTTTAATATGAGTAAGATATGGTATTAGAATGGTTATTTAATTGATAGAATGTGAAATGTAGGTGCATGATATTGATAGAGTTAGCATAAGAAAAAAAATAAATGTAAATAAGTGTAGTAATTAAGGTGATTAATTAGGTTTAATCTGTTATTTATTTAATTATACAATTATTTAATTATAAAGCATTATTTGTTATAATTATAGAAATCACAATTATTTATTTATTTGTTATAATTAAATATATTTGATTCAATTAATTATTCAAACAAGCATATTAATGGGGTTTTAAAATGATATCAACACTCGCCTTTAATAGGTGTAACATATCAAGTGATAATTGCTTGGTGATTCAACTATATTGCGGTGGAAAAATTATATATGCAGGAGGGTCAATTTCATATGACTCTCTATACCGAAAAAAGGTGTTGTTCCTTACAGAGAGGGTAGGTTATGATGATTTGGTAGACAGAATATACAATATTATGGATTTAGATCAAAACAGCCAGAAGATTAGTTTGATATTTCAGAGTTGCCTCCAAAATGGCATGTATGGTGCAATGCCTTTGGTGGATGACAATAGAGTTGCTGGACTGTACTACTTACAATTTGGTAGTAGACATGCAACCAAAATGTATGTGGAGGTTGAGGAGCTCTTTGGCTTGAAAGAGCATGATACTCAAACCTTGAAAATTGTAAGTGCTAATCTTGAGCGAGATAGCAGTAGTTCGGAACATGTAACTTTGTTCCAGTTAGTCGGCGCTTTTTAGAGTCAAATGACCCAATTAGATGTAGGAGATGTCCAACCACGACATAAAGGGTGAAGAAGGGATAATGATCAGCGAACGAATAATAATCCTTCAAGTACAAGTGGTCAATCGATAATACACAAGTCAACATTTCAAACTCAAGGTACGGATATTGAATCGGTATCGATGTTCAATGCACTGCTATCTACTGACGTTGAGTTTGTAGATGTTAACATGGACTCCGAACCGGAGCCGGATCTTGATGGTTCCGATAATGAGAACCACCAACATGATATCGACGCGCAGGAAGGGTATCCAGAGCTCCCAATTACGACCCATGCTCCTTGGATAAACAGTGAGGGACCACAACTGTGTTATGAAACTGGTGTTGACGCTGCATTGAACTTTGACCCCCTTGATTTTGGGCGAGTGGAGTAATTAAAGTTGTGGAACGAACACACCAAAGATTTAGAATTGGGCCAACTGTTCAAATACAAAGGAGCATGTCAAACGAGTTGTGAAGTTGTGGTCCATAAAGGGGAATAGGGAGTTCAAAGTCCGTGAGAGTACTCCAATGACTTGGTATGTCTGTTATCGGACTCGTAACTCCGTACCACCATGTAATTAGTAGTTTGGTGCAACCTTGCGCAGCTCGAACAACATATGGATGATTGTCACACTTGCCGATAAGCATACCAACATCCGTGTTTGTTATAGTAACGACCACCGTGGGTTGAGTAGTGACATAATTGCCGAGCACATTATTCCCCACATTATGAATGTTCTAGTGTACAAAATCAAGGAAATTTAGGCATCAGTGAAATAGGAGTTTCATTGCGATGTGTCATATAAAAAAGCTTGATACGCTAGACGCCGTGCTATTGATATATTATATAGGGATTGGCCGAATCCATAGCGTGGCTACCGACATATATTCAGGAGTTACAACGGTCCAATCTGAATACGATAGTTGTTTGGAACTATCATCCATTAAGTATCCCTTCCATAATAATTTTTTACTACATGTTTTGGACATTTACTCCTGTCATCCAAGCCTTCCGTCATCTAAAACCGGTCATATGCGTAGATGGTACCTTTTTGAAAGGACCTTATTGGGAAAAATTTCTTGTCGCCATAGGTTTTGATGCTAGCAACTCAATGTTTCCCTTGGCATTTTCCCTAGTTAATAAGGAGAATAATCGGGATTAGCCTTGGTTCATGAGGTTATTATGCATTTAGGTGTGTGGTGATGTGCAGAATATATGCGTTATTTCTGATCATTACCACGACATCATTAGTGCTATGCGTACGCTCAAAGAGTGGTAGGAGCCATTAGGGATGCACCGATTCTATTTCATTCACATTCTGAGCAATTTTATACAAAAATTCAAAAATGAAAGGTAAACTGTCTCTGGACCCTTACATATTTGACATGTTTTCATGTTCCTACGTCATTAACTTACAGTCGATCCTATTCTGACGACATTTTGCGATGCTTGGTAGACTTAAGAGCCTGATGTTCGCCGCTGGTGTGGCAAATTAGCCGCACAAGTATAAAGAATTCATGAATGTGATTTTCTCCCTAAATATGGAGACATATGCATGGCTAAGGGGTGGATCAGTTCGACCTGAACAATGGGTTTTGGTGCAAAGATGAGGGATATCATTGGAGGCACATATCCACAAATATGATTGAATGTTTCAATAATTTATTGAGGGACGCTCGGTTGCTGCCAATTACTGCATATATACGGTTCACATTTAACCAAATGATTGTTCTGTTTGTCAAAAATCACAAGGTTACATGGGATCAGGTATACATTTTCCCATGGAAATGTTGGGATAAATATGTCAAAAATGAAAAAAAAAAAAGAAAAAGGAAAGGCATATGCAGTTTAAGTGTTCGATCATAAGAGGGGTATTTACTGCATCGTGACTGTTTATCGAAAAAGTCATCAAGGAGGCAATGCCTAGACTGTTGACATTGAAAATCGCACATGTACATGTAAAAAATGGAGAGAATTGTGATTCTCATGTTCACATGCCATGGCTGCGTGTTTTAAGTATGGCATTAGTCCAATGATACTTGTTGCTCCTGAACATACGTTTCCCGCTTATTAGTCTATATTTAGCGGTCTTTTCCAACCATTAAGGGTCTCAAAATATTGCCCGTAGCGGAATTAAAACTAAACATCATGGGAGATTAGTTGAAACAAAAGATGCCAGGACCGTTGCAAACTACTAGGATCAGAAATCAGATGGATAGAAGATATTCTGATGCACCATGTCGGTGCAGTAACTATTTACAGCCGAGTCACACTACCCCTAATTATCCGTATGATGGTTACTTTTATAAATAGTATTTTGTATGAGTTGTGGTAGAAGTTCGAGATAGTAACTAAGACCGTATTCATGCTACTTTGATATGAACTGCTATTTTATGTTAATAAATATTGAAATTTTTATAATATCTGGTACGATGAATTATTAATTAAATCATCCTATTATTATTTATGTAACTTTTATTTGAAAATAGAATTCAAAATATAGCGATGGAACACAACCATAGCACCCCCTCATCTCGGACCTTTGGATGGGAGAGTTTTATATCTACAATTCAAACATAGGTCCGCTGCCATTTTTCAAGGCACAGGTGTGGATCTAAATATTCGGCGTTGTGATAAGAGGTTTTTTCAACCTCTGATAGATTTAGATCTACAGGTTGCTCAATATATCGATGCAGTTGGCTTTAATGGCATTCGCAGAGCCGGTTATCTCACAGTAAATCATAAGCTTATAAATGCGCTTGTGGAGCGTTGGAGGCAAGAGACACACATTTTTTACTTTACAATTATGGGAGAGGCGATAGTAACTCTGCAGGATGTGGAGGTTTTATGGGGTCTACATGTTGATGGTCTACCAGTTATATTAATACACACTAGACGTAATTCATTACAGCATAAATAGTTGGTGCATGATATTTTAGGATACTAACTAGAAGATAACATGCTCAACCACAGTTGTCTAAAGCTATCATCTATATCCTAACGGTTGAGTACACCACTTCTTGCAGATGTTCCTGATGAGATGGTTTGCCAGTATGCTCGTATGTACATCCTGATTCTATTGGGTAGACTGCTATTTACGGATTCATGCCAGAATCTCGTTAGTTTAAATTGGATCGAATATGTTCGTCACTTGGATGCCATGAGTCAGTACAGTTGGGGGTTCGCGACGTTGGCCTGTTTGTACTCACGAATGTGCTACGCATCGTGCGCTGCTGCAATCACAACTGATGGTCTGTACTTGTTACTACAACTTTGGGCATGGGAGTGGATTCCCGTGATTCGTCCTGATGTACACCCATGTATTGAAATTAGGGATTTTCCTAGAGAAGAAAGATGGGCTGCCGAATGAACCGGGGTTGACCCTTCCAGCCAATCCAACACACATTATCGTGAGCAACTAGCCTTACTACGGACTGATCAGGTCTTTCCTCTTATATCTCAACTAGTTATGTTTTATAGTAATTTCGCAATTTTGGTCCACACCTAAAAAATTGTTATGGTATCAGTTTATTTGGATACGTATAACGATGGTATACTGGCTAGCCTACTTGATTACTATAAATGAGGAGAGCGCATATGGCGAGCAAGAGTCTCTCTTATATTCTGGCATATAATAGAACTATATTGTTCCGATCATGTCATGCGTAAACTTGGGATGAGGCAGGATATTTCGGAACCAGTTAACACTAATCGAGGTGGCCTACGCCAGTTGGATCTTTCCGATTATTCGGGAAGGAATTGGGCTCATTTTCATAGGGGTTGGATAAGATATTGGAATGCACGTATAGATGCAAAGATACCTGGTGTGCCCAAAGCAACATTCAGGCCTTTGAAAAAGTATCTCGAGTGGTATCACAATCACACCATTCTGTACATTACACGTCCTATCCAACAGCATGCACAGCTGGGGCAAATGCTGAATGGAGTTTATGGCCAGTTTGAGTATTTAGTAAGTTACTACTACTTCAAATTTTAATTCATTTACTATTGGACAATGATTGGTAATAGTTTCTCTATCTTTGACAATGCCAGATAGATACTATACAACACATTGGCCGGCAATCGCATGACGCACTTAAACTTGATGACACTGAAGGTCAGTTTCATCCACATCTATTGACCATTGTTGATGGAGCATATGGATCAATGAAATACCTCCAATGCTTTGATCGCATGGTAGTTAGTGATTTTGACTCTTTCTATCATAATCCTTCCACATCGCCAAATATATCATTCCAGAATCCCGTGCGACATGTCCCTACACAACGTGGACCATCATCTAGCAAAAGTCGATGGCAAAAGCATGGCTTGTAAGACGAAGTCATCGGCAAGATGAGCATTCAAAACACCGAGACAGGCACTCAGTCTCGACACAGCCCGACTAGTAAACAATTCATCACATCTATTTCTTTGACGATGGCAGATGCACTTGCAATGCCACATATGCAGAATATATCGGCCTTTGGCCCTTAGGTCACGTCATTCCCACACTCACTGCATATTGGTTTAGATGCCACCCCTTCGCCACAGTTTTTGCCTTTTGGTACACATCCCACGCCCTCCCCATATTTTCCTGTATTTGGTGGACAATTTCCATCCTCATCACATGTGCCTCCATTTGGATCTGTTCCCACTACATTGGCCTCATCTTCTGCTTCTGAACTGCATCCAATATTCACTTTTCTTAGTGGAACGGGTGGTACGTCTCCTATTTTAGACCTTCCCGATTATTACAGTTTTGGACAACCTATGGCCGTACCTACGTCGATTCAACTCATATCTACTACTGGATGCGGTCAGTCAGGAGATTTTATCACGTATCATTTTCAAAACGACTATGATAGCAGTACGACTGCAGAGTCGGTCGAGAAGGAGGACATAGGACTTTATGTTGCTTCCATAGATCTCTTGTGCCTCCAATCGATGCACCGCAGGAGCCTATAGTTCTTCATGAACATTGCAGATGACAGCCCAAAAAATTTTGCTGTCTGCCCAAAACACCAGGTGATAAAGGCAAGGGCAAAAAGCACACCGAGTGTTGATATTATTATTTCTTGTACATGTTTTTAAATTTTGAATATTTCAATATGGGGATTTAGCATTATTTTAACCTTTTATTATTTGAATGCTTGTCGTTTTTTTAAAATTTCACCATTTCACGTTATCAGATTTTTCTTCTTTTCTATTTTTTGCTATTTTTGTTTTTATATTACACAATAAATTTATATTTATAAAATTATAGTGTACATTAAAATTTTTTTTTTGTTTAACTACCTACTATCATATTTACTTCTAACTCTATTCTTATACTCAGTTAGTATCATTTAATAATTTATTGGTATATTTTATTTGTATAAATATCAATTTTCTAGACATTCTATAAAAAATTAAAAACAAATCTTATACATAATAATTTTAACGATTGTTTTTCAAAGATTTGAGAAATGCATCTTATTGTAAATTGAATGAGATTTTTTGTTTAAGAAAGGCTTTTTTAGGGTTTAACATAAGATAAGAATAATTGATTTAACAAATCTGTCTTCATCTTTTTCTCACGTTTCAACTTTAGAAAATTTTTTAACTAAAAAGGTTGTCGGGCTTAGTTAGTCAGGCAGCATGAGTTTTTAATTAAAAATTTTACCTCTAAAAAAATTAAAAAAAAGGGATAATATCATAAACCTCTCTCAACTGTCTTTTAATATCACTTACTACTCCAAAAATTTTAAACATATCGTTTACCTTCCAAGACAAAATCTTGAAAAAACCTTAAGCTACACTTTTACACTTTTTGTTAATGAAAAATACGCTTAAATGACTTTTATATGCTCCATTAAAATTGCTCATATATATAGGCGAGGATGCCATTTTGGTAAAAGTCTAGCTAGCTCCAAAGCTTAAGCTCTAAAGTTCTGGTAGGGAGAATTGAATCCCAATCAAAGCTAGAATCTAGAGGCCATTTTTTCGGCTTTTCGCAGCACAGCCCAGAAGGAGTCAGAGACCTTTTTTTTTTAAACTTTTGCAGCTCCTGTCAAAATTAATTAGGCGAAGATTTTGTAGCTTCTTCCACAATTAACTTTTGCAACTCCTTTCCAACGACATTCTGAAAAAAAAAAAAAAAAATTCCAGTCAATGGAATTTAATCGAAGCCAGCTTTTTTTTTAAAAAACTTTTGCGTCTCCTGCCGAGGTGTGTCAACTGGGCAGCCAGTCTTTTTAAAAAAAAAAAAAAAAAATTCATTTGCTATGGAGCTGACACAGCCCGGCAGCCATTGTTTTTTTAAAAAAAAAATTTTTGGATTTTGTTGTCCGGCTGACTAAGCCTAGCAACAATAGTTTTGCACTAACCCATTGTCAGACCACCATTCTTCTGAATTTTTTTTTATCAGCAATATTCTGAGTAATTAGCCTGAAAAATGCGACGGTCACCTCGGAGTGGTTAAATCTTTGAAGAAGCCATCGAAATCCTATTAATGACCATCAACTTGAAATTTCATACTTTGATTGGATCCATTATGTAAATAGTAATATAAGATATTCAGCCCCATTAGTCCCCCAAATCCAGAAAAAAATGGTAATTCAAATAATTAACTTGATATTTAAGTACAATCATCATTACAAGAAGTATCAAAAGAATGACAACTTAACTAGGTAAAGATACAGTTGTACTACTATGATAAAAAACAATTGCTCAAGCTGGGATCCTATTCCATGGTTTTCTTTCCAGGAATAGAAAATAAAGAATTGAACTTTTGGGTGTAGAGAAAGAATCGAAAAAACCAAAAATAAAATAAAATTAGAGACCAGAAGCGAAAGGCACATTGGTGGCCGGCAACCAAGAATTGCCAGCAATGAAGTTTCCGACTGTGAATTTAGAAGCCTCTGTTGCACTAGTTATCACGTGATACCCCTTCCAATTTACCCTCTTTGCAGTTGACGAGCCAGGCCCTGTATTAGCATATTCTCCGTAGTATAAGGTATCCAGAGCAAAATTACCACTCCAGGGCAGCCAACCAGCTGGATCAATTAGACCATCAAGAAATGTTTTCATAAACACCGTTCTTGAATATTGTTGCCATGGCCTTCCAAGATATGTCTTGACTGAGCTCTGCACTGGCTTCAAATCCGAAGCAGCTGTAACTCTGGAATTGTGGATAGATATTCCAGTGTTTTGGTTGGGATCGGTTCTACCTTGTGCTGTGATAGTGTTTGTCTTGTTCGGAGGATTTCTTGAATAAAGATTGCAATTCTGGAAAACGACAGCAGCATTTCCGAATATGTAGTCAACAGTTCCATAAACATCGCATTCGCTGTAAAATTGTCTTTGCGAGTGGACGTAAAGGGTGTCTTGATAGCCTTCAAAGCTGCACTGGTAGAAGACAGAGAGATCGGAACCAGATCGAAGAGCTACTGCTTGGTGATTTTGAGGTCCGGCTGTGTTCCTAAATGTAATTCCTCGAGCAATGAATCCATCACCAACAACCGCTGAAATTATGTAGACAGGAACACTGTCAGCTCCGTTACAATTTCTACACATGAATATTCAAATACAATTCGAAAACCAACATCACTTTATAGGGCTGCCATGCATGCAAAGAAGAAGTCCTTTATTCATCGAGCATGCATGTTGTTAACAAACAAGTTCGTGGTGTAATTTGTGCTAAAAGAAATCTTTGTTGATATTCATTTATGTCCAAGTTATGTAAAATCTCTTCTAGCTAGGTGTAATATATATATATATATATATATATACACACACGCACACACACACACTTCATATTCGAAAATCAACATTACCACAACTTATGTGTGTGTGTATATATATAAACTAAAATTGCTTTCTTTGTAAGCTTAACTTACCAACGGTTGCAGACTTGAAAGTGGTGGTACCACCGCCAACGCTACTGCTTCCCGTGATAATGGTTTTTCCAATACCATCACCAACCAACATGATATTCTTCAACTTAGTTCCAATCTCCACATTTTCCTTATACGTTCCAGCCTTTACGTGTATCACATACCTTCCATTACCCGATCGTGTCGCTGCAGCAGCTACAGCTGCTGCAACCGTCTTAAAGTTGCCCGAACCATCTTGTGCTACCACAGCATTCGGTGTTGGAGATGAAGACTGCAAGAGTTTCCTGTCTCCCGGAGTCACCCAAGTTGGGAACCCCTCCTTATAACTTGGCTCATTATATCCCACTTTGTTTAGGGATAATGTGTTACTAATCAAACAGCTAACATTGTTTGACATCAAGGGCACAAGACGATCAGCAACACCAAGCTCAATGAACCCTTGTTTGCAGGTCTCAAGATTGGTGAGTGCTGTGCTGAGCCAAGTTTGTGCATCAACTGCATTGCACTTGGTGTAAGGATCAACAGTTTTGTTAATCCTGACAATGGTGCTTTCATATAGCTCTAAACAATCTTCCCACGCGGCCTTTTCGCGCTCATCTCGACATTTTGAGCCGAGGTTATTGGTGTTTTCTTGGGCATGCACGGCACGTTCTAAGGCAAGATTGAGTGACATCTTGAAAAAATCGAACTTCCCTTTTATGGGATAGTTATAGCCATATTTAGGGCTTTGCGACAAGAAATATTCACATGGTTGTGGATATGGGGTTTGTGCACACCATGATTTTATTGATGGCGGAGGAGGAATATTTCTAGCGAGGGCAGGAGAAACAAAAACAGTCATGAACAGAAAAATTGCCAACGGGAATGCCATTGCTAACTTAGAGATCAACATGTCAGTATATGGGTGGATTTGATCAAGATGATGAAACTAGAAGACTAAGGAAATTGAAAGCCTTGTAATTAGCTTAGCTTGTGTGGAGTACTTTGAGGATGAGCTTTGGGTGACTATATATAGAAGTGCAAGCAAAAACATTGGGCGGTCTAGTCTAAAACGTTGGACGTGGGGTAGGGATGCACCTTCTTCGTTCCTTTTATCATACAGTTGAAAAGTAGTAAAGCAATTCAATATTCTGAATTTTCTGATTTTGCCTGCAGAGACTAAATCTAATCATGAAATATAGTAACAGCTGTATTGAGCTATCTATTATTTTCGTTGACTTGATGACAATCCAGGAATGGATGAGGAAATTAGACTCAGCACATGACGCGTCTAGGTTATATTCTGATCTTTAGTTTATGATTACCTTATTGCAGAGAATGATTGTGATGGAATATTCACAATTGACAGTATGCTTGGTTGGAGGGTATAGGAATCAAGAATTAGATTGAACCCTAAAATTGTTGCTTGGCTAATGGGCATAGGTTTTGAAATTTTGGAATGATTCATGAAAAATCAGCCACTCTCAATACCCAAGTAGATTGGAGGGTTTTGATGAATCCCACATTGATTCCAAAATCTTAAAAAAAAAATTATTTTTGGGATTTTTTTAAAATATATATTGGCTTTGTTTCCATATATTAATATTTATTTATTTATATATAAAATATTTTTTATTTCAATTTTGTTTTGTAATATGTATATAAATTATATATATTTATATAAATATGTATAATTTCTATATATTTATATAAATATGTATAATTTCTATATATTTATATAAATATAAATATAAATAAATTTATAAATATTATATTTTTAAAAAAATATTTATATATAAATATATATTATTTATTTCAATTGTTATAATATATATAATATACATAATTGAAAGATACATATTAATATTACTATAATTTATGTATATAATATACATAATTGAAATATACATATTAATATATATTAATATACATATTATAAAGCAATATTGAAATAAATATATTTATAAATTTATATAAATATATTGAAATAAATATATTTATAAATTTATATAAATATATTTAAATAAATATATTTATAAATTTATATAAATATATTTAAATAAATATATTTATATATTTATATAAATATAAATATAAATATATTTTAAACAGAAAATTAATATTTATATATGAATATATATATATATATATATATGGTGGATGGGTATGTGGGATAAGCATTTGAAAGAGGAAGAAGAAAGATATGAAAAGAAAAAAGAAATTAAAGGTAAAAAATTGATTATTATATTTGATACCCATTCCTTACCAATATTTATCAAGCACCCCCATTTGTAATCATACCTTTGTCCAAAACCCATACTAAGTTTTTTTGTATGATTCCAATTACAATTCCAATTCCTAAGTTTGAACCAAGCGCCCCATAAGTGTTGAATGGGTTACGGGGAAGCTAGCTTTTGTTGGGATTCGAGTATCACAATAATTTTTACAACATCTAATGGAAACTTGCACAACTTCAGTGTAAAACTTGGATTTGTAACTCATATAACTAAATTTATGCAAAAATTACAATTACATTATGACTGTATGAATTTACCGGCAAGGTTATTAAATGTATACAATTGATTTGAACAGGATTGTGAGACCTCAAATCCTTCTGGTTCTTGATCACCTTTGACATTTGCTTTTGACTGTTGTTGGCTCAACACATTTCCTATTTTGGAAGCTAAATTAATTGATTGAATAAATAAAGAATAAAATTGAGTTTGTTTGGATTGAAGATTATATCAAAAACAAAATTTTTATAATCATAGTGTAACACTTTTTTTATAATTTGATGTATTAGAAATAAAAAAAAGTAATTAAAAATATTTATAAAATAATTGAAAATTTTGTTTATGATGTAAGAAAGTTTTATTTTTCAAATATTTTCCAATCCAAACACAATTGACAGTACCAATGCGTGGTAGCGACATATTACGTGATCGAATATCATGTGTTGCAATGCGTAAGTTGTTTGTGCCAAATTAAATTACCTTATTTGAAAAGTTAGGCCTAGTTTGGAAAGCTGGTTTTCTCCAAAAAATTATTATATTTTTTGTAAATATATTTCTCAATCATCTTTTTGTCTAACATATATCAAATCATTACAGTGTATATATATATATTTTACAGAAACTCTAGAAAATAGCAATCCAAATGGTCTGTAAGATTGAGCGACTAACTGAAAATCGGCCAAGAAATCAAGAAAGCAACATAGTAATAAAATTATCAATCAGTGCTAATAAATTCTTTCACGTATGTAACGGACTTGGATGTGAATTCATTCAAGGAGTGATCGAGAACCCAAACAGAATGGGCATGTCATTTCTGTATTAATTGTTTCTGCACAGATTATTAAGTTTGAAAGTGAATGGTATAATCATTTTTCTGTAAATGATCTAAGTAACTTTTCCATGAGATGAATAGTGCTATTTTGGACTTGTATTAACCAAATGAAGAAACCAATTTGTACTTTGGTTTTAAAAAACTGCTGAGTGGACTTAGCTGTTAGGCATTTCAGAAAACCAGTCTTAACATTGGACGCTGACATTTCAATGCCTTTTTCCTTTGTTGGCGACAATTCATGCGTAAATTACCTTGGCTTCTTAAGAGCAGTATTTCATTTTGCACCTCAAATGTGTATTTATATGCATATTTTTTTGCCAAAAAAATATATATATATATATTTTTTTTATTAGAGAGAAATAACTCAAAAGAACCCATCAAAGATTTTCATAGATAAGTCAGGAACCCAATTCTCATCAATGATACTTTTTTTTTCCCTCTGGGAAGAACCCATCTTGGATTGGTGTTGTGGCATTTAGGTACAGCAATTGTTGATACTTTGTCAAATCCAGACTGTAGTTAGGCTCTTAGGAATTAGAGAAAAATCCTTGGTAGGTTGCTAAGGTTTAAAGAGGACGTGTGGAATTTAAAGGCACACGAAATTTAGGTCATTCACGGGCTGTATTGCGATTGTGTCCACCATTCTTTTAGTCAATTATCCAAAAAATGTGGTGCGGGAGGACTCCAAAGTCTAAGCTTAGCTGTTAGTTAGTTAAAGATACCAATATTCTGGATGCTATGAAAAGTAAAAGATGAAAACAAAAGTAAATAGGACTTTACTCTTTATTCTATGCTTTTGCGCTGTAAGTCGGTTGTAGGCCTCGACATTTGGGTAAATTCCCCTATAGTTTAGCTCATTATTACGTGACCTCTTTAACGCTTCAAATATTCGATTTAACTCCTATAATTTTATATAAAGTGAAAATTTGATAAAAAAAAATAATCTTTATCACAACATTACCCATAGTTAAGTACAGATTTCATATAAAAGTTTTAGCCACCTTTGCATAAATCATAAGAGGACTATGTAAATAGCTACAAAAGCCATAGAGAGTTAAAATAAATATTCATGCAAATCATAATGAAGTTAAGTGGATGTTAAGATTCCATCACAATTATTTTTTTGGAGCATGTCTACTTCAATTACTTGGATACTATTTATTTGCTTGCATTATCAACACGTTTTTCAATCACCTTTCTATCTCACATAAATCACATAAAAAAGTACCATAGTATTTTTTTTCAAAAAATTATCCCAAATAATCTCCTATTCAAACACACTGACTATTACTAGTAGTGGAGTACTTTCTATTCATATTTCACTTTGTACAGAACAATAAGGGGTTGTATGATTATGTTAAAACTTTAGGGGTTCTTACAACATTATTCAAAGTTACAAGAAGGTCATATGTATTTTATCCTTGAGAATTAGGCTCCTAAATGTGGGAAAAAAAGGGGTGATCATACAGGTTTGCGTTTCAATACATAACACCTTGCTGTCAAAAGTGCACATTCATGCATGGTACGTATCAGATGTACAAAACTAAAAATCAAACTGTCTCATTAACTAGTAATCTAGCATATGTCTTTCTGATAATTATCGAAGACTTGAAATGTCCTCTACCTAGAAATTTGACATCACTAGCATGCTTTGTGACTAGTATATTCAATATCTGAATTCTGCAACTGGGTTCAAATTCAAGTAGCTATCCTGTCTATTTTGATGGTTTTCCTTCACATTACACACGCCACATAATTCATGGACAGGATAGCATTAATTTGTTGAATTACTTCATTGAGTGCTGCTGCTCTTTTGCTTCTTGGAAACAACACTTAATAAGAAAAACAAATGCAATGCTGATGACTGCTGAGCTTTCGACTTCAAATTATTCCTTTTTTCTGACTTTTAATTGTCGTCATTTCTCTATTTTCTATTTATTTATCTTTTTGGCTGTTAGACAACTAAGGATAAAGCAAATTAAGCTAAATCTCCTAATAATTTACAGAGAATTGTAAGAGGATGGTATGAATTGAGGATGGCAGATCTATTTATTGGCCAGCGGGCCAGGCACAAAGGAAACTTTCAACTTTAAGGGTCTGTTTGGTTGGAAGTAAAATGTTTTCCTTGGGAAAATATTTTCCGTGGAAGTAATTTTCCATGAAAATCATTTCCCTTTTATCATTTTCAGGTGTTTGGTTAGCTTATTGAAAATATTTTCTTACTTCATTTTTCTGATGTTTGTTTAACTTTTGAAATATTTTCACTTTTATCTCTATCTTTACTTTCTACACATTATAACTACATACTTCTTCCCATGCAAAATAAGAAAATTTATCTCATTGTTTAACTTTAAAAAATCTTGGAGAAATGTATATATGAATAAAAAATATCTCCTTAAGCAATAAACAAATTGCTGGCCATTTAGTGTCAAATATCAATCACATGCAATGCTTATTATGACATATATCTTGCACTCTCACTGCTAAAAATTTCTCTAGAAAAGAATGTCCCTATTATACATAATTAATTACTAACATAGGATGAACAGGATGAGATTTTTTTTTATTTTGAATATACTAGGGGGAGAGTTGGGTTGGGTGGTACGGGGGAGGGAGTGTAAGGAAGAGGTCTTGGGTTCGAGTCCTCCTGTTTACACTAAAAAAAAAAAAAGAACATACTACAAGATGTTTTCAGTAAGTTTGGAACATACTACAGGCGGGATGCATGCATTTCGGAAAACAACTTCAGTAAGTTTGGAAGGGAAGTTGTTTTCCATAAGATGAGTGAAAATATTTTACATAGGAAAATGTTTTCAGTAACTTTTGTGCAACCAAACACGGGAAATTAGGAAAATATTTTCCTGGAAAACATTTTCACCCGAAACAAACGGACCCTAAGAGTACAATTCTTAAAAATTTTTATTTTTACCATATTAATTTATTAGTGTGCTTCCACTGACCAACGTAAATTATACATTTAAGGTATTCAGTTGCTAAAAATTTTGTCTGTACCCTAATAATTTGTAGAAATCAAATAGAAAATGTAAACTAATGACTAATTGAGTAGCAATTTTCAATAGCAAACAAATGACTATTAATATAAACTCATTACTTTGGGGAGTTTCTTTTACTTGTGATACTCTCAACAATGATACTTAAATCGATTGTAGAGCATTAGAGGATTTTTTTCCACATCTGCTTGTTTTATTTACTGATTATTTATGTTGCTAATTATTATCACTTATTATGTGAATATTACTATTGCTTCATTCCATAGAACTAAAATAGCTCAAACATATTTGGGATCTGGACAACGATGTGGATCTACAAGCAATAAAGAATGCACCTTGATTTGCGACTTTCAATTTTCAAAATACTTTCTTTCTTCCTTCTTTTTATTTCTAGGATATTGGTGGAGGGTTTTTACTTTTAACGGGCGAGCATGGATTTTTTTTTCTTTTTTCTTTTTCATATTTTTGAAACTTTGGAGAAGAAAGTGCGAACCAAAAGTTATATGCAATTCCTTGTTTTTTAAGTTGCGTTCCTCTCTTGTTAGCAAAATTTTTTTAAAAAAAGGGTATGAGTAGGAGTAGATTAAAACTAATCGTATTTAAAAAATAATAATAAAATAAAAAATTTATCAGAATGTGTGCTAAACCCTTTATCCCTTTCTAAATCTCTGCTCAATGAAAAATAGGGACAAAGTTAAAAGTTAGCACCTAAGAAAATGAGTCTAGGCGTCTGCCATGGATGACTCTGGTTGTCAGTTACTTTTCAATCCCACCCAAAGTGAATTATTGAAATGGCCCAGTAAGATCATTATTGCTTCAGAATTCTTGAGCGCATGGACTCAGGCGCAACGAAGAATTGGCCACCACAAAATAGAAAAACACATGGATGGACCTAGTCATCCTTCATTTAGTCAAGTTTTTTACACGTTTCATACTCTGCTTAGTTGTTTTTCTCGTATAAGTCTATCCACTCATAAAAAAGAAAGCAGAAAAAGTTAGCAAACAACAAATGAGTCTAATTCTTTTTCAATATCAGCCCAATTAGTAAATACAAGCTGTAGCTCTGTTTAGATTATTGAGTTTTTCAAAAATTAATTTTTCAAATATTATTAAAAAATTTTTAAAAAAATATTCTAAAAAATACTCTAAAAAGTAATTTAAATTTTTTTAATAATTAAAAAATATCCCGAAATATATTCTAAAAACTCTTCTACTCTTAAATATCTCAAAATATTTTCTAAAAATATTCCAAAATATACTGTAAAAACTTTGTTATAGTAAAATTTTTCAAAAGCACCCCAAAAAACAGCAAATCCAAACGTTTTCTCTGATGCTAATAAATTGAACTATTTTTTTTTCTTTTTCCTTTTCAATTCACATACCTTGATCTGTTGTAGACATTCAGAAACATTATTATTATTTGAGTACTACTTCTAAAGTGAAGTTCAAAGAAAAGGAACTTCCAAAGCAACACCAAAAATTTGCTGACAATGAATTTTAGAAGTATTTTCCACCCAAAATTCGGCTGAATGGTAGGAAAAGCTGAAGACTTAAAGTTTACTTTTACAATATAACAGCTTTACCCTTAAAAAGTTCATGGGGAAAAATTAAATTCCCCATGATTTCTAGCTTCCCTATGAAACCCACTCAATCAAAAATTCATCTCAATCTTCCTTCTCTTCATAGCAACCTCTGACACTGCTAGAGAGTAGAGAGAAAGCAAAGAAGCTATAGTGAATCGATATCTTTCCCATCTTTTTGCTCCAGGACCAGGTAATTCTCTCTATCATTGATAGCTTCTTCATATTACAGGTACATTGACTGGGGTATACGAAGGAATTCCATTTTTGTCTTATGAATTTCCACAATTGCTAATCAATGAAATCTAAAATTTCATGTGTATTAGTTGTTTACAAGATATTTGATTGTGCTTTTAATACACTTAGTTCAGATGAGATCCATCAGTTGATGCTTATCAAACAAGAGTGGGTAGAATGCATCACACAATAAGTTATTCTTTATTTTTTACTTGATTATTTGAATTATTATATAGGATTTCAATAATCTTTTAAAATTATCCCTCTTTAATAATATCTCCCAATCCTAGGCAAGTAGGATGAGAGATTAAGAGAGTCCATTATTATTTTATTTTCCTATTGACTCGTACAACAAACAAAAAGTGTTTAAAGCTAAACCTGTCAATTTTATTACAATTACCTACTTTCAAAGATTTTTTTTAAGGTAAGGGCACACTTGTCAAAGTAACCAGTTTGGCAATCATTTCCTCACTTCTCTCAACTTCCAATAATTTGAAATAGTGGTTTGAAAAGCTAAAGTATAGTAAGGGGAGGGGGGGGGTTTATTTCTGCGTGGATGAAGCCCTTTTTTTTTAATCAAATTTTGACTTTTATTTTTTTAAATAATAAAATACAAACAAAAAGTTCATGAATGTGAAAAGTAGTGTTAATGATAATAAAATTATGAAAAATTAAAAAACAATTACAGAAGGGTATATTTTTATGATATTTGGTATTGATAATAGGATGGAAAACACGACAGCATAGTTGTAGGTACCTAAAAATGGATAAATATGATAAGAAACAAATTATGTTAATAATCCTTTATAAAAATGGTGAAATTAAAAGAAACTAATAAGTTTTGGAGTTAAGATGCAATTTGTTGAGTACTTTCTTTTCGCTCTATTCATGATTACGGCCCAAGGAACTAAGGAAATCCTTTCTCTTTCAATTTTTTTCCTTTTCGCTCTATTCATGATTACAGTTTGTGTAAAAATAATCATAAAAATAGCAACTACAACTCCCACAAAACCAAGCAGTTTAGATTTCAAATCAAGATTACCCATCCAATTCCCGATACCTTCCTCTAGATTTTGTAACATAATTAACAAAAATTGATTCGATCAACAAACACCGAGGCTAGCACTGAATTGATGTTATACTTTAGTTGTGCAAATAACTTGATAAAAGATTATTTGAGATAATTTTTTAAAAAAAACATTATAATATTTTTTATAATGCGATGTATACGATGTAAAAAGATTGGTTGAAAAAATAAAGATGTCATTGAAAACTGTATATCAAATAAATTTTTACAAGAGTTATGTCGTGTCTGACTTGCATGTATGATGCATATGACAACTTTATGTTAACGCAGGTCCATTAACGCATTGCTGCCGCATCCGTAACAATAATGACTTCTAGTTTCATCTCCTGATACATTCAACTCTTCCTCATCTTCAAAGTTCCATTACACACTCTCAAAACTATTAAATTCTCTCTTCTTAATCTCAGATATCGACCTGATGGCGGATGCAGTGCTTGGTTCCACTACACAAGTTCTAGTGCAGACGGCAATAAACTTGGCTTCCGAACAAATTGGCCAGTTTGTTGGCTTCAAGAAAGATTTGCAGAAACTGAAAGATACGTTGACTGAAATCCAGGCTTTCCTTAGTGACGCAGAGAAAAAACAGGTGACTGAAAATTTCGTGAAGCTTTGGCTGGAGAATCTTGAACGTGTGGCTTTCGATGCTGAAAATTTGCTGGATGACTTCAACTATGAAATGATTCGACGCAAAGTTGAGATCCGAAACCAAATGAAGAGGAAGGTATGCTTCTTCTTCTCAGTCTCCAATCCCATTGCATTTCGTTGCAAAATGGCCAACAAAATTCAGAAAATCAGCATGGATTTGAAAAGAATCAATGAACAAGCAAGGAACTTTAGCCTCCAGTCACAGACTGCACCTGCTCTTTCTCCTCCCAGTGAAGCACGATTTATAAAGAACAGAGAGACTGACTCTGCCACTGTTGATGTGAGTTTTGTTGGAAGGGATAGTGATGTTTCAGCAATAGTAACACAATTGACTGCCATGAATAATAATGAAACTATCTCTGTTCTCCCTATAGTAGGGATGGGCGGGATCGGGAAGACCACCTTGGCTCGAAAAGTTTTTAATGACCCAAATATTGAAAAACATTTTGAGAAGAGAATGTGGGTGTGTGTTTCAGAGGATTTCAATGCCAATAGGTTATTTGGAATGATTCTACAATCACTGCAAGGTCGAGAGCCTGAAGCTAAGGATAGGGAAGCCAGAGTCAAGAAGCTTAAGGAATTATTGGATGGTAAAAATTACCTATTGGTCTTGGATGACGTGTGGAATAAGGAGTCCACGCTATGGAATGATTTTCTTGGGTCTTTGAAAGGTACTAGCCAAGCCAAGGGGAGCTGGATTCTTCTGACCACTCGTGATCAACAAGTGGCAACCATCACGAGAATTTCTTCTCCTCAAGATTATTCCTTGGAACGATTATCAGATGATCGATGTTGGTTCATTCTCAAAGAAAATGCATTTGGCACAGGGAATGTGCCGGGTGGGCTGAAAGATATAGGCTTGAAGATTGCGCAAAAATGCAGAGGCTTAGCATTGGCTGCAAGTGTTCTTGGCGGTATGTTGCGCAACAAGGAAATAAATAAATGGCATCAAATTTTAGATACTGGGCTTCAAAATATAGGTGAAGATAGAGATGGTTCCATCATTAAAATTTTGAAGTTAAGCTTTGATCATCTTCCATATCCAGCTCTTAAAAAGTGTTTTGCATATTGTTCAATTTTCCCCCAGGATTTTGAATTGGAAAGGAATCAACTAATCCAACTTTGGGCTGCAGAAGGATTTCTTCATTCAGATCCAAGAAAAAATATGTGTATGGAGGAAGTTGGTAATGATTATTTTACCATTTTGTTGGAGAGTAACTTGTTTCAGGATGTAGAAAAGGATGGTTATGGGAATGTATTGAACTGCAAAATGCATGATCTTGTGCATGATATGGTGCAATCCATTTCCGAATGTAGAACTTTAAGGTCGAAAGAGCCAACAGAAGCTGATTTTCGTGGCCAGAGTTTTCGGTATCTTGCAATTGAGAGAAGTGATAGAGAAGAAAAACTGCCATTTCCACTGAATCGGAGTTTCAGGTACATAACAACATTAGTTTTAGTGGAGAACAGATCAATTGATGATGGTTTGATCATCTTTTTGGCTTGCTTGCGAGTGCTAAACATAGCTTCATCAAATGCGAAGGAGCTTCCTAAATCAATTGGCAAGTTGTCTCATTTAAGGTATCTCGATTCATCAGATACTCTAATGGAAACTTTGCCGGACTCTCTTTGTAAACTTTACAATCTGCAGACATTAAGAGTTCGAGATTGTAGATTATTGACAAAGTTTCCAAACAATTTCAAGAATTTGGTGAATCTGAGGCACTTTGACTTTTTCCACAAGGATAAATCAAATGATCTAACGCCTCTTGAGATTGGACAATTGCATTCTCTCCGAACATTGCCATTTTTCAATATTGGTAAAGATGCGGGTGGACAAATTGGGGAGTTTAAAAAATCTCAGTGGAAGTTTTGAAATACGAAATCTTCAATTGGTGACTAGTATGGAAGAAGCCAAGTCTGCAAAACTGATTGACAAGCCAAACATTGATGAGTTGAAATTATTGTGGAATGATATAGAAAATCTGAGGGAGAATAACAATGAATGCAATCAAGTGCTGGAAGGCTTGCAACCTAACCAAAATTTGAAAGGTTTGATTATTAAAAGTTTTTTTGGTGATCAACTTTCAACATGGATTGGAGAACTCAGGAAATTGGTGAAATTTGAATTACAAAATTGTAGAAACTGCAAAGAGTTACCAACTCTTGGAAACATGCCCTTCCTCAGATCTCTTCGCTTGAAAGGACTTGATAACCTAACAAGTATAGGCCCTTCTTTTTATGGCGGATTAGGCATGCATAGTGGCAGTACTAGTCAAAGGCCCCTAAATTTGTTTCCAGCACTTGAAGATCTCATTCTAGAAAAAATGCTAAATTTGAGGGAATGGACGAAAACAACAGTTCATGATGGGACAGTGGTGGTGTTTCCCGTCCTTGGTATGATGAGGATTATTAATTGCCCTCAGTTAGCCACTTTTCCAAATCATTGTCCAAGTCTCAAGGAATTGGAGATCGAGACAACCCAAAATGGATCAGCATTAATGGCATATATTTGTAGTGGAGTCAGCACTCTCACTAGGCTTTCCATTGAGAGTGTGAACAGGCTCACCAAACTACCAAATGTGTTATTCCAAAACAATCCCAATCTTGCATATCTCAAATTAAGAGATTGTGGTGATTTGACCCAATTTTCGGATTTTTCGTGACGTTCCTCAAACTTCAAAAGGACCAAATTACCAATTAGTAGCTGAGTACACTTGTATTAACAATAATGCTCCTCAACATTTGGTTGGCCTTGAGTCCCTAGAGGTATTAATTGTTACTGGGTGCGACTCGCTCGAGTCAATTTCAATCCCCAAGGGACGCAAATACCTCACTGCCTTGCGATAGTTATGGATTGTGACCTGCGATGGGTTAACCCACTTGTCCATCCCCCAAATATCTGAGTCAGAGTGGGATTCCACTTCTGCACCCTTCTCCTCCTCTTCCTCTTGAGGATTTGCGAGTATACTGTTGTCCCAATCTTATCTCCTTCCCAATTGATTTAGCCCGAACACCTTCTCTCTCTTACCTGTACATATCACAATTTAGGAAATTAACCGACTTGCCCAAGGGGAAGCTTTGTTCTCTTACAAGATTAGATGCTTTAGATATCGGACCATTCTCAGAATCCACCACAGAGCTGCATTCCTTCCTAGACCTCTTTGATGCTCTCCCACCACCATACCCCTACTTACCCTCCCTTTCAATGTTAAATTTGTATGGATGGCCTCATTGGGAATCTCTGCCCGAGCAGCTTCAGCACCTCTCTACCCTAACATATCTTTACTTAGATGGTTTTGGAGTAAAATCATTGCCCGATTGGTTTGAGAAGCTTTCCTCACTTGAAGAACTCAGTCTTTGGGATTGTGAAAAGCTAGAGAATTTACCCTCTCACCAATCTATGAGAAGCCTCACCAGACTAAGAGAGTTGCAGATTATGAACTGTCCCCTTCTAAAGGAAAGATGCAATCCTGAGAACAACAGCAGCAGCACCGACCTCAATTCTGAGTGGTCAAAGATCTCCGACATTCCCTTCATTCGCATTGATGGGCAGCAAATCAGAGGCTAATCTCCATTTGAAGTTCATAAATAATATCAGTTTCCCCAATCAATTAATTACTAGGTAATCCTCTGTACTACTTCACAGCTTTGTCAATTAATTACTGCTTCTTCTATCCATCTATATTTATTTCTTTTCCCTTGAAATCTTTTCTTAGTATCGATAGTGGTAATGTATTGATACTGTTTGTCAATCGAATCTTTAATTGTGCAGCCTAACTTCTGCCGCATAACTGTTGCAAACTTATCTTCCATTGATCCTCTCTGAATTTCTGCTTTCCGGGTAACCTCTCCGTTTATGTGTTTGTGTGTTTTTTCTCTGAGTTTCCACTTTTTAGATATTCATTTGTGATCTACTACCACTTTTAACTTCCTCTGAATGATTGTATGTTTCAACTTGTTAAAGAATTAACAGTGTCCGAAAGTTGGTTGATGACAGCAATTTTGTGAGACCATACCTGGAATTTATTGCGAAACATAATTGTTGTGTCTGATATGGTTATCCACAACCATTTCTAGTTGCCATATTTTACAGAAAATTTCAAAATTTTGTAATTTTTAGTGGGTGACATAAACTTATCCAACTCAGGGCGGTCAATTAGGCTAATTTTTCACCATATCTAACAAGTATTTTTGATCAAATATGTTCGGTCTTATTTTCTTTCTACTTTGCTTAAGCACTGTGTACGTTATGTATCAATCTTTAGCAGAAGTGGAAGTGTAAAATCTTGCCTTCTGCTCAAACAAATTACAAGACTGCCTTGGCTTCTTTTGAAGTTCTAAAAGTGGTATATTTGGTATGAGTGATCTTCCATGTCACAATATTTAGCTACACAAGCTGCTTTCAGCATGCCATTATTGCTTAACAATCATTCTTCCTAGTTTCTCCTTTATTTTGGCATTTATAAATTCATCCTTGCGCAACCCACATGCCTACCAATTTGCATATGAGATTGTAAGGATTTACAACTGAAGTGGATAACTAACACCACTATCATGTTGATGTGTTAAGAATGTTTTAGATGAGAATAACAGTGGACAAGCTCAGTGAGTCATATAGGTACTTGTGGGTGTCTTTCTAGTAAAAACTTTGTAACATAATGAGCAAAGGGATAATGTTTTGTGGCAGTGATGCAAAGCTTTCCATTCAGTTGACAATTTTCACTTATTAGCTGAAAGTAAGAGGTTTTTACTCAAAATGTTGATTTTTTCCCCGTCAAAGAATGCACTTCATGAAGTAAACTAAATTCCCAATGTAAGAGGTTTTTTTCCTCAAAGTGCTGTTTTTTTTTTCCTTTTTGGACTTCATAAAGTAAACTGAATTCCCTATGGTTAGATGGAGATTCTGAACTTAGCATGATTCTAAAAATGATCCCTTTTTCAATTTATTTGAACGAATTGTAGTAGTACTTGGAGATTGTTAGGCTATTAAGTACTGGACTTGAAAAAGGTCAATAGTTAATGGGATTAGGATAACACACTTTGGGTTTTAAATAGTTCCGGTAAATCAACTCTCTGACCTTCTTTGAGGAGCTCAAGGCTACTAACCAGTTAATCTGCTATAGCAAAAATGGCTACAACCTATTCACTATTTGGGAAAATACTGATCACTATTTTGTATTGTCTGGCAACTTATTTGATAATCATCTTATTTTGGGTGTCTGCTTTTTTTTTTTTGTCATTTATGATCTTTTCTTTATAACATTACTGAAACATCCGAAGTCTTCAGCTATTGCAGTTTCCTTTTCCTCAAGAGAACTTGATCACTTGGCGAGGGCCTTCTATCTTCAAAAGCGTCCATCAGGGCTCTTCCAAGAGGAACTCTTCCTTCTTCTTGATATGGAGAATATTTTGAGGTGATTCATCTCTTAGTTGCAAAGTTAGTTCTTATCCTTTAATGAAATTATATGTGTCTATTGAGAAATATTACCGGGAGATTACATTCTTTTATGTCATAAATTCTCAGATGCAACTCTGCTTTTTATACAGTTGTTTGAGAGCTAAACTTCTGATGAATGGTCTGAAGACATGTTTTGAAGTTTTACTGTGTGTGAAAAGCTATGATCATAAGCTGTTCTCTTAAGCTGATGGGGCTATTACAAGGTTGATGGAAAAGATGTCATGGTTAATACTCTCCCTTTGCTCATGTCATAAAGTTCTCCAGCCTATCATGCTATATTGATGATTGTGAGTCTCTGAAATGAATCAGGTTAATGGACTATGGAGAAGGTCAAATTTTTTAGGTACGAGTGGTAGAGTTCAACACTGGAAGTATACATGAAATTCTGATCCGTATTATTGAATCAGGAAGTGAATTTGTAAGAGGAAGGATCAACCTTGCTAGCAGTATAGTCCTTGTGGATGGCAATTTCCTGGCGAGAGATTGTCCATGCCTTTTAAGGGGAACCTGTTATGAAAAATACTTGTTGGCCTAGAGCTCTATAAGAATCTGCATGAAAGATGATTCTCGCTGGCTACAGGTATTCTCATGCATGAGGTACACTTCTCTTTGTGATTTTAATATTCTGATTCAAGGAAATATATCTGGTTTTCATTACATTTGCTGATTTCTTTGTGATTTCGACCGAGTTTCATAATCAATAGAATCAAAAAGATCTTCATAGATTGCCATTTATTTTAAACTTGTATGAAATTGTGAATCTTTCGGCCATTTTTTACAAGGTAAAGAACAGAGCTATGGATAAGCCAATACATGGGAAAGCAGCTGGTTGGATTTTAAGTCATTGTGTGTCCTTGCTCTCATAATCATGAATATGCTCCTGGATCTGCACATAATCATGTCTGGAGTGTACTTACTACTGCACTTAACGTAATGATTTTCAAAATGCTTATAGCCTTGCAGAAACAGAATTCGCCTCCATTCTGATGGCGAATGCTGCTAATGGGGCTTGTCAGCCCTTTAAGGAAACATAGCTTGGTCTCCTCAAGAAGCTTTCATTGATCTGTTGAAGGATTCTGAGTTGGCACATCTGAAAAGCTTGAGTGGTAACCCTCGTACCAATTCATCAGGAGCCTCCCTATAGGATGCATATCTTCTGATCTAAAGGGAAGGTGCTGTAACAAGATTTGCTGCCCCAACATTGAATGGTACTGGCATTACCAGATTGTCTACTTTGAGATTGATCATATTCTAATTGGATGCTAAGTTGTCAAAATTTGCTCAAATTCTCAGAAAATACTTGTCTATGCCTATGTTATGTATGCCTCAATACAGTATACACCATTATGCTGGCTTCAGTTCTATGTTAGGGATGTCTCAGTGCAGTATACACGATTATTGCTACATGTAAAAGTCAATGAGTATTACAATTTAACACATTGTAACGTATATGATCTTGCACAATCTATTTTGAGCTTTGGGAAAATCTGATGCAGAGAATATTTGCAAAATTTGTTACCTTGAATTTAAATCATTTGGAGAACACACATGCACTTTCAGGAAGGAAATGGCAAGTAGTCTACTAATATTGTTTTTGGAGGCTAATACATTTGATGTCGTGTTCACCTGCAAGCTTTTGCATTTTTTTTTTTGTATGCTGACTTAGGTAGATATTAATCAGTTTTCAACATAAATTAGCAAGTCGATACACTTGCTTTTATCAACTTGCTTTTATCGCTTACTTCTCAAAGGTAATCCTTGTTTAAACCATATTGGTTCATGGTTAAAACCTTTTATAATCCACCTAGAATAATTTATGAATTACATTGACAAAGTAAATTTACTATTTTTAAGTTTTAAGGTCCAATTTAGATTGCTAGGTTTTTATAGAAAAACTTTAAAATATTCTCAGGACACTTTTTTCTAATTACATTTTTATCTTACATACATCACATTTTTAGAGTTTTTTCTCTCAAAAACATCCAAAATTTCCAATCTAAATGGGGCTCTAAAATTCTAGAATACTTACAAATACTAATGTTCACATCCCCGACTATGCATATGACTATGCAAAGCGCATTTTGCAAATCTTTTTTTTTTTCCATTTTTTTCCTTTTTCCTACAAATATCTTTCCCTTTTTTTTTTTTTTTTGAGTTGGATCTTACGTGTGGTACTTTAACGTTTGTTAGCTTATTATCAGTTTAGACTTGAGACCTGTTGTTTCCTGTTTAGGCCAAAAAATGTTGGGGTCCACTCCGTTAGAAAGTTTCAACTATACAAGAAATGATCAAAACAAAAATAACAAAAAAAAAAAAAAAAACTAGTTCTTTTACCAGCTATCAACAAAAATTTTCTGGCTTTGTCTGCGGAGACTAAATCTAATCATGAAATTTAGTTACAGCTATTTTTGACCTATATATTTTGTTCGTTGACAAAATAAAAATTAGCTGGCAACGCGTCTACTTCACATTCTCATCATTAGTTTGTAATTGTCTTCTTGTGGAGAATATTGGCTGCATATAAACATGCATGGATATAGACAGTATTCGTTGCATGGACGCACTTTTGCTCTGACTGTTGTTGGCATCGACGCGTTTCCCTTTTTGGAAGCTCAAATACTTGATTGAATTTAAAAAAAAAAAAAAAAAAGTTGAGTCTTTTGGATTGAAGATTATCTGAAAAAATTTTTATGATGATATTATAACACTTTATATAAAGTGATGTATTAAAAAAGTAATTCAAAATATAAAAAAAAAATTAATTAAAAAACGTGTTTATACTATGCTAAATTTTTTCTTTTTACATTTTACGTGGTAACGACATATTAATTGATCGAATATTATGTATTGCAATGTGTAACTGGCTTCTGCTGAGATTAGGTAGATTGTGATTGAATATTCAGCATTGACAAAATCATGCAGTTAGGATGTATTGTCATTTGGAAATCCATGAAGTAATGCCTGTTTAGAGGCGGTACATAGGATGAACACTGCTATCCTGGACCTGTATTAGCCGAATGAAGAAACCAATTTGTACTTCGTTTTAAAAAAAACTGCTGAGTGGATTTAGCTGTTAGGAATTTCAGAAAACAAGTCTTAACGTTCAAGGTTGACATTTCAGTATTTTTCCATTTTGGGTTTTTTTCTTTTTTTTTTTTTTTTTTTGGAGGCTGGGAATGGGGGGGGGGGGGGTGTGAGGGAATTCAAATATCATTGGGGTTTCACATTTCATGACATTTTTTATTGCGTACTTTTGCCTCCTTTATCTTGGCATACCGGTACCTATATAATCAAATTAATTGGTCAATCAAATTCCAAGAAAGCTTTGATATCACCTATTTATTTTATTCTTTTAACTATTATTACGTTTTTCATTTATATTACCACTTGAATTCAACTAAAATCATGCAGTTCCACTAAGTGAAGGATAGATTGCGTAAGGAGAAATAAAAGTTGCATTTTTTATTTTAAAAATTAAACTTTATCTACATGTTGGTTGTAGGTGTAAAATTAGAATCCAATATGCGGTCGGAGTTAGAGATACTTTCTTAAATAGCTTTTACACATTCTAGTGGCCTTTAGTCGATCAAAATTCCATGCATATGTATGTATGGAAGTATGTATATGTGTATATAATATATATATATATATATATCACCTTTGATTCTTGAAGGAGGATTTCATTTTGTACCTGAAATGTATATTTCTCCAATTATTATACGACCAAATGGTTACTCTATTTTTTAAAAAAAAAATTGGGAAAACCCCCCTTGGATTGGTGGTGTGGTGTTTAGGAATAACAAGTGTTGATACAAATAATTATTAGATATTTCTAAGTCATAATTTGTGAAGACAGTTTGCATTGATATTCATATGTAACGAGAAGAAATTTTCAAAACGATGTATCAAATCGAGACCATAGTTGAGCTATATTTCAGTCAATGCCACGTTCATATTGAGGATACGCGTTCATCCACCCTGCATGGGAAAAATCATAGCACTAGTGGATTAAACTCTAGAATGCAACGAAAAGTGAGAGAAAATTGATATGAAAGTAAGAAAATTCCATAGATTAGAGATTTTGACTCGAGAATGTCAGTGTCAAGGAATCGAGGAAAAAACCTTTCTAGGTTGCTAAGGTTTAACAGCACATGTGGAGTGGGGTAGGGATAAATTGAGTGATTCAAAAAATAAGTATGCATGAAAGATCTTAAATCTTGACTTCGAACTCTCGCATTTGTACTCTTCAAAAAAACAAAAAAGCACGTGCTGAATTAGAGCCCTACGTAATTTGAATCATTCACGTGTATTGCGGCTCAACTGTGGCTATCATTTTTAGACTGTGACCTTAGTCATTTGTTACTTATCCAAAATATGTGGTGGGGATCTAAGCTGTTAGTTATGGACATTGACATTCTTGGCGTTACACTTTTACTTTTTCTTCTTTGCTTTTTCTCTGTAATCAGGTTGGTGGCCTTGATATTTAGACTCCTCGATGTCGAAAAAAAAATTGATCATATAGATTTGCGTTTCCATACATAACACCCTACTGTCGAGTGTCGACAATACCAATGTTTTTAAACTCGGACCGGCCAGCGAACCGGAGATAGGGACGGTTCACGGTTCGACCGGTCCGACCGGTCCGACCGACCGGTTCAACGGTTCAACGTTTTTTTTTTTTTTTTCTTTACTCTACAGTCTACACTGAAACTTAACTGAAACTTAACGGCTAATATACAATCTAATATGATTATTAATAACTTAAATCCCTAAAATACATTTACCAATATAACATAAAATTAAATTTAAGTTGAGATAATAATAAATTTTCTAAAAGTTATACATGAAACCTGGCATGATAAATATAACTAAAATATCATAATTCATCGCAGGTTTTCATAAATTCATTACAAACATAAATAGATATAGTCCAAATGTTCATCAATTATCACAAACAAACACACAAAAATAAATAAAATAAATGTTACATTCTTTCACAATTCTCAAAAAGTCCATAACAGAGTTCAACTCATATTCAAAGCAAACAATTTAAATAACAAATTTCCATCGTTGGCATGACAAGGCAACAGCACCTCCTTCACAATTTCATCAATTTAACCTGAAAAATTAAAAAGTTTATTACAAAAAATATAAATCTAATTGGTGGAACTAAAAAAAAGTCAAAAAATTTCTAAAAACAAAGATACAACCAAACACAAAAAGAATACGAAAATTGCTAGTAAATACGTAAATTGCTCAAACAAGTTACCATAGGCAATTTTTCTTGGGTTTGACAATTAAAATGATTTCTACTAATTCGTTAAAGAACACTGATTCGAAGAAAATGACTCCTAAAAGTAGTGAATTTTTCTATATTCAACCGAAGAAGGAAATCAACTGTAAAAAATGCTATCATTTATAAGTCATAAACAAATGCAGCTCTTACAAAAACTGAAAATGTTTCTTCTTGAATAACATGTCTCTGGATACGTGGCTATGGGTAAAAAATGTCATGATTATTTCAAAGTCAGACATATCTCTGTATTTTCAAGAAAATTATTCGTTAATTAATATGAAATATTAATCCCAAATTATTAATAAATCTCTATTTTTATCCTCAAATTATAATAATTTTAATTTTAGAATCAACCCAATCAAGTAGGGGTAAGGGCTAAATTCTTGGTTGCTATCAACAATTTGTAGCAACAAAAAGTTTACACCCGCAAACTATGAATAATTTGATGAAACAATTGATCAATATAAGAATAGTAAGAAGAAACAATCGGCATCACAGAAATAATCCAACATACATGTTCTATGAAAAACAATAAAAGGCAAAAATTAAACTTACCAAGATCGAAAAGCTCTGGAGTTTGGTCCACAGAAAATAGCGTGATGATCTTGTCTTGAATATTTGGATGTGAAAGGATTATGAAGAAAAAATTTAAAAAAAAATCAAGATGAGAAGTTGAGAACTGGAGGAGCCGAAAGCGGCGAAAGGGAGAAATGGAGGAATTGAAATCGAAATGAAATGTGCCTGTGCCGTCTGCACTTAATGCTAAGGTTTTTTTTATTTTATTTGATTTTAGTTTTTAGTTAAGTAAAACTTCACGCAACAATAGCTTGTCCTTCGGCTGTGGTTCAGTGGTTTGCGTGCCTTATTCTGCTCTAGGAGACCTGTGTTCGAATCTCAACAGCCGCCTCCACTCTTCCTATTATTTTGAATTTGAGGGAAAATTTGAGAACCGGCGGTTCGCGGTTTATGCGGGTTTTAACGGTTCGTATGGTTCGACCGGTTCATAGCGGTTTTTCATTACCTTCCGGGTTTGATATTAGACCGGACCGGTGGCATGGCCGGTTCGCGGTCGGACCGGTCGAACCGGCCGGTCCGGTCCGGTTCTGAAAACATTGGACAATACATAACCTTTTTATTTGGCACATTTCCTATTTGTGCTGAACTACCTTTGTCAGTTCAAATTACATTTGGTTATCTTTTTACCACATTTTGCTCCAACTCCCTGTGATCAATATAAATATCAAAAATAAATAGAATTCGTCAATTAATGCACATTTGATAAGATAATAGGAAGGAATTAATTATAAAATATATGACAAAAACGTGACCTATTAATATTCCTCATTTCATTCATAAAGATTTGAATAAATATTTATGCTTCTCATTAATTATCTCGTATTTGTCTTTTTCATTATTATTAAATACTGTTAGTATATCTTTATCCTTTTCATTAAATTACCTATTAAAAAGAATTAACCCCTATGTGGGACATGTAATTAATTTGTCCTTTGATTAATAAAGTTTTGAATAAATATTTGTGCTCGCCATTAAATTATATTGGGTTAAAAACAAAAAAGCCTCCTGTGCTAAACCTAATATACAAATAAGCCCCCTGTGGTTTCAAAATATACAACGCGATACCTCATGCTTTGGACTAACTTGTAACCCTGACGGAAATCGGTAAAATTAACGGGAACTGATGAAAGGACCAAAATATCCTTGTATAAATAACCAAAAGCATATTGAACACAGTCAAATTATTCTTTCTCCATTCTCTCTTCCTTCAGTCTAGCAACTTTCTTGGCCAAAACTTTTGCAAAAGAACAAACATGCACCAGTTCACTCCTCATTCAAATTAAAAGCATTACAGTATATTAAAAGCATTACTGTTGGCCTGAGCCGCAGCAAAAGAGAATTCTCCACAAAAATGCTTCTCAAGATCTTTGTACCAAATCGAGGGGTCATCTTCCTCGCCTAACATAGTGATACTAGCATCTTCATTGTTAATATTGCGGTTGCTATTATCATCCCTGTTCACACGTACATATTGACTCAAAGGTCGCCAACAAGCTGACACTGTTTTCCCCAACGACGAAGACATGTTTCATTTCCCTATATCTTCTTGGCTCCTGGCTTTTTTCAAGACTGATGATTTTAAGCCACCAACCCCACTAATTCCCTGGTATCGTCGAAATTCAAGGAAAGCGCATATAAAATTTTGATCAAGAAACAAAAACCCAGTAAGAATTGTAGAGCTGAAATTAAGGACTGGAGCAGTTACTGCAGCAAAAGAAGAATTCAGGGGGGAAACAATATCACAAAAGAGAAAATTTAACAGAAGCCCACTAAAACCCAAATGGAAATATCGAAAAAAAAAACCGAAGCCCAGACAGGATTGATCAATGTGATGAGTAGAAGGCGTTAGAATTCAAGGCTGGAGCAGTTAATGCAGACAAAGAACAAAAATCAGGGACACAAATTCAAGAAAAGAATGAGTCTGGAGTCTTTTCGTATAAAAGTGGAGTGGAAAAGAATCAGAGAGTGACGAGCAAGAGAACCCAAATAGGGATTCTCATGAGTGCAGACGTAAAAAACTGGAAAGATACTGGAAAGGGGAGTATGAATGGATGTACGATTGCTGCTGGTTGTTTGGTTTTTTTGGGAGAAAAGGGAAAACAAAAGAAGATTTCTTTTTCTCTCAATCAAGTAGAAAATCGATTTCTGTACACAAGCATCGCTAGAGTTTTATTGGGAGTTAAGGGGTACAATAGTAATATTTGCTAAAAATTAAGTGTAAAGAATTTGTATTTAGCTTTCAGTACATCAGTCCCGTTAATTTTACCAATTTCCGTCACGATTACAACTTAGTTCAAAACATGAGGTATCGCGTTGTATATTTTGAAACCATAGGGGGCTTATTTGTATATTAGGTTTAGCACAGGAGGCTTTTTTGTTTTTAACCCAATTATATTCTGTTGTAGTAGGAATTAATGTCTATGTTAAAAAAAGAAGTTATTATTTATGTTATTCTTTATATAATTAAATGCCCTGTGATTATTTGGATAAAATGTTTATTGTTATGATTAATTTATTTGGTACAAACAATTAGTTTGATTTTGGAGTAATTTATACTATTCTTCTTCTCATTATTAAATGGGATGTTATTGTTTCCATAAAATGTTTATCTTTCTGATTAAATTATTTTGTACAAACAATTAGTTTGTTTTTGATGTAAAGAATTAATATTTTCCTTTCAAAATTAAATAATTTATGTTTTATATCATTTTCATGGAATGTGCTTTCATATTCATTAGTAATTTAGGAAATTATTTTTTTTACTTTTCATTAAAAATAGGATGACGATTATTATTATAATTTTAAATAATAATGCTTTCTTTGTTAAATTATTTAATTTGAACAAATTATTATTACCTTTGAATTATCTTTCGAGCTTTTTTAAGTGGAGAAAATATTAAAGAAGGGTGTCAATGTCATTTTCGTTGGGAACAAGTCTTTCTTCTGTAGAACATATATCTGCTTTTTTCTTTTAGGAGCTGCCACTTCATGCTAACTGCTTCCTAAGTATAGTCGTCATCATGATCACGCGCATTTCAACTCATATTCTTAATAAACTATATTTTTTCACAGTAATTAAATACAATTCTTTTAAATATCAATGCATTTTTCCACAATTCTATTTTTTTCACTTTTTTCAGTCAAAATGTTTCTATCCATGCATTCTCTAGAGTGCGATTTCACTATTTTAATCATTCTTTACCAAATACTACATTAGAAATCTATTCCTATGTAATTTAAATGCCTGTTAATTTGAACACACCATATTCAGTATATATATATATATATATATATATATCCCATATAAATCAAATTATTTCCCCAATAAACAATACTTATATTAAACCTTCAAAATATTCTCCTACTATTTAATCTGAAAAAATAAACATACATGTGTATATCCAAATTCATTCTTAACATAATTACACATAATCCTAGGCACTGTAATATATGCAAAACCGTGTGTAGCAGGGTTTTGCAGCCTCCTAATTCTTAAAACTAAGGTCGTTTGGATTGAATTATTTAAGTGTATATGGAATAAGAGCTAGAAAAGGTATTTGGATTTACCAGATATTTTATCCGACATGTAACAGACTTCTTTTTTTGTCTTTGCCTTGTCATGCAGCCCCGCAACTGTCCTCTCATCTACACCCTTTTAACGTATTCCAACGCGTGTCAAATGGTTGGACAACTCAAATGCTTAATCGTTGTGTCCTCAACACGAGACGCATCAATGTTGTGAAACAAAACAACTCACACCCGAACATTTACCTCTTACGTTCTTCCAGCTTCGCAGCAACAGTCGCCAATCCTTAGATCTATCACTCCTTTGCCTCAAATCGCGATTGCCACGGCATGCATTTTATTGGGTTTTAGCCGGTACATACTTTGGTGGCCTTTTCTTTCATTCAAATGCAAGGCTCATCGGCGAATGGCACAAGCTTCATCTCTCTACAAAATCTGGTAGTCGTCTCTGAGGCACCAGTATAGCACCTATTTAATTATCAATTGCTGCACTTGGTTTTCCATTACCAATAATATTGAGCACTCCTTCGCATTAACTGAAGCAATTTTTTGGCAGCTATTATTAGGCATATTTTCCTTTTCTTTAAACGACATAGTCTAGACTTGTGATGTCCAATTGCTTTGTGTCTAGCACACTATTGCCTCCACAATTGAAATATGTCTAAACCTAGGTTATTCAATCAGGATCCTGACACTATTCCCAGTTAGATCCTTCGTCCAATGTTAGACTTATATGTGAATAATTATATGTTACAAACTGTCAAATAAGCTTAAATCTAATTAAAGTGATCAAATATGATTTGGATTTAATGTATATAATAGGGCGTGAGCCCTTAATGTATAGAGATTTAAGACTATTTTCTATTTCTATGATGGGTTAAAACAAGAATTCAAAAAATAACAGGAATGTTATCTATAAAGAGAGTTATGGTCCCCAGGTCACACATATTTTTGTTGTCGTATTTTCTAATACCACAAAATAACTCTTTCCTGATATCCTATCGTTAGGAAAGATACCAGAGAAAAATTAAAGAACTTTCTTAAGGATTGACAAATACGTATTGACCTGGAAGGTCACTCCAAAATCTCTAGGGATTCAAATACCAATTTATCAATATAAATTTAGATACGCTTGTGTAATTTTATTGTTAATTTATTTCTTAATAATCGCCATATAGATTTTGGATTTAATAGGTGATAATTTTCACCAAAGGTTAAATATAAACAACCACTTAACAAGTGATATCAGAGTAAGATATGGTTGATTATTAGGAAATAATTTGGATTTAATAATTCATAGTTTTTGAATTTTTAATAAAAAAATTGCAATCACTTTTGGTTTTGTTGCATGGCCAATAAATCTAGACCTTATTCGTGGCCATCCAATTTTTGTTTCATGTTTTAGTTTTTGTTTCGGCTTTTCACATGATTGCTATGATGTTAGTTACGTTGATTCATTGTTTTGGTTTCATATAATTCAATAGATCCCGTTTTGATCAAACTTTAGTTGGCAGACATGGGGTTTCTTTTAATTTTTCTAGTTTTAAGGATTAAAATTGATAAGAAAGAATGCATGAATGCAATTCTGTGAAACTCTCAATCGGTTAGCATAAATGATGTTTTGTGGGATCTACATGCTTTTGATGATGTAAGCTAATTGGGTTTCTGGTTTCGAGAAGTCGTTCATCCTTTTCCTTACTCTTAAGGATTAAAATTGATAAGAAAATATTCAGGTTTCAATGTTTTATCTATAAAATTAATTTGGTTAATATTTGAATTTTCTTTGATTTGTCTTCTTTTTAAGAGCCAATATGCATATATTTATGTTAAGGAAATTAGGATTTTTCTAATTGAAAGTTAAATAAGACATTTAAACCTTATAAAATCCATAAGATTGGCCCATTAAATATATAGTCTTATTGTTAGGATCGAAACCAACCTAAGAGGGGGGTGAATTAGGTTATCTACAAACTAATCAAGTTAAAGGACACTTTTTTTGTTCAATGTGAAATTTACCCTTTTTTCTAGGTGACCACTCAATGAAACAATTAGTATGAGAGCAATATCACTTGAGAGTAGAAAAGATAAGCAATTAAAGTTCACAAGATAGTAAATAAAAAGGGAAGAATAGCAAACCAATTTGACTACCAAACTCCTCTTGAGGTTGAAGATCACTTTATAAAACAAGTTTCTTCAAATTGATGAAATACAACCAATCTTTGTGTACAAAGGAAGGCTCACTTCCTCCTTGTCCCAAGCTCCACTTGGTCAAGTTATGAAGTTTTACAATCACTCAGGATAACTCTCATAAAACTACACTATTGACGTATTTTTCTCACACAAGAAAAACTTACAAGAATCTTACGCCACAAAGTGTACAAATTGTTCCTTCGAGAGCGTTTTCTTACTAAAATTACTATTAATCTTTTGTATTCTCAGTGTGCAAAAGTTGTCTTTTGATTCTAATCATATGCGTTTTATATGAGACCAAAAAAGTGCTCATTATGACTTCCAACGGATAGAAAATAGTTGAAGAGTCAACTAGTCGTTGGGAGTGTCGGACGTCCGATACAGCTGATGCTTGTGTCCAACAGCAGACAGAGATTTTGAGAAATCATCTTAATTATTTCGGACGTCCAGTACTTCCAATGCTTGCGTCCGACAGTAAACAGAGAGTTTGAGAAATTATCTTAATTCTTTCGAACGTCCGGTACTTCTAATGCTTGCGTCTAAAAGCAGTCAGAAAGTATCTCAATTCTATCGGACGTCCGGTGATGGAGTTTTTCGTACGTCCGAAGGTAGGCAGAGAGTTTGAAAGATTGTTTTAATTCTTTCGGACGTCTGGTGAGGATGTTCTGCGTCCGATAAGAGCTGCACAGTTTATCGGATGTCCAGTATTACCTTTATGAGCGTCTGACAGCTTTCATCTTCCTTTATCTTTTTTCAATTGTTCTTGTTCTTTGTATCAATTTGCTTCAAGGTTGAAAGAATTTCTTAGAAAAGATATTAGTACTATCCATTTGTTTTGTAAACATCAAAAGACAGGGATCAAGATCAATACTTATAAGGTATTATAGACTTCAAGAAAATTTTAGATACAAATGATAAATTTGGGTCAAATTACGGATATGGACTTTTGATCCAATAAGTCTCGATCCAATTGACTGATTTGACCAGATTTGACTGATTTTGATAAGGTTTGACTACGTTTTGATTAGAGTTGATCAATGTTGATTTTGATCAAAATTTTTGTGTAATATGTGTAATTTTAAATTTGAATATTGGTGCGATTATATATATTTTGAAATAAATTAATTAAAATAATATGCCATCAAAGTGACCTCTTTGTGAAAATTAATCTATTTTAGAATATAACTAATTAGGTATTTGTAATTTTGTGAATATTGATTGGCCTAAAGGAAGGTCAATGTTTAACAAACTTGCATGTGTACTTGTGATAATAAATACCTGATAATTATTCAACTTTTTTATATGTGAATTATAAATTGGCCCAAAGAAAAATTTATTTTTTGATATATTATTATTGTCAGTGTTTATTACTACACCAAGATATCACTTAGAAATTAATATTTTTGTTCAAATACAAAATATTAATGGAACATCGGTATAGATGGAATTACCATTATTTCAATTTATTATTAATTTAGTTTATGTGAATTTGTTTTAATTATTTTATATTTTCTGTTCAATTGCAAATAATTTTACGAATATTACGACCATATCAATAATATTTCTATGCGGAATGACAAATTTCAAGTCATGGAAAGAAAATCTTTTGACAGTAGTTGAAGTAATGGATTTCAATCTTGCTTTAAGAGATGATTCTCCCCCACCTCTTACAGATCAGAGTACCTCTGATGAAAAGAGAGATAAGGAAAGGTGAGAGAAATGAAATCGCTTGTATCTGATGGTCATTAAAAAGGCCGTTCCAGAAACATTTAAAGGAACAATATCAGAAACGACAGTTACAATTAAAGAGTTCCTTCAGGACATTGAAAAAAAAAATTGTGAAGAACAAAAAGACTGAAATTAATACATTCTTGACACACTTAATTTCAATGAAATATAGTGGTAAAGGTAATATTAGAGAGTACATCATAGAGGTGTCTCATCTTGTTTCGAAATTAAATGCATTTAAATTGGTACTCTTTACAGAGTTACTAGTACATTTGATTTTAATATATCTTTCTACACAATTTAATCAGTTTAAGGTGAGTTACAACTGTCAAAAAGAGACTTTATCTCTAAACGATCACATCTCACACTGTGTAGAGGAAGAAGAAATGTTGAATTAAGATCAGATAGAGCGTGCTCATCTAGTTTTAACCACTAATAATAAAAGTAAGTGATTTAAGAGAAAGAAGAATGAAAAAACTGCAAGTACGACACCACAGAAGAAATAACGAAAGAAATCAGTTGATCAACAAAAGAATAGTTATTTTTTCTGTGAAGTTGAAGGGTATTAAAAGAAGCATTGCACCAATTATCACGCTTCGAGTATTAAGAAAGTTATGCTTCTTAATTTGGTTTATTATAAGATTAATTTAACTTCAGTACCTAGACATACATGGTGGTTAGATGCTAGTGTAACAACTCACATCAATGTGTTTATGCAGGGTTGTTTGAATCATCGAAAGCCTAATGATAATGAAAGATATATCTACATGGGCAATGGCAAAATAGTTCAAGTTGAGACAATAGGAGTTTTTAGATTATTGTTAAAGACCGAATTTTATTTGAACATTAGTGAAACATTTGTTGTACCGTCTTTTCGACAAAATTTGATTTCTATTTCTGCTTTGGATAAATTTGATTATATTTGTTCATTTGAAAATGAAATTTTAAACTATTTCACGATTCAAAATTGGTTGATACTGGTTCTTTAATGCACTACGATAATCTATATTTAATTGATACAATTGTTTCATTTAATAAATCTTTGCATTTGAGTACTAGAGGAGTAAAGTGAAAATTAACTAATGAGAATTCAGTTGCATTATAGCACAAGAGGTTGGGACATATCCCCAAACGGAAAATGAAAAGACTTGTGTCAAATGAAATTCTCGACCCTTTGAGTTTTACAGATTTTGATGATTATGTTAACTGTATAAACGAAAAACAAATCAATAAAAAGAGATTTGAAACTAATAGGTAATTAAATATCTTAGAGCTTATACATACAGATATTTGTGGATTATTTCCTATATCTACTTGGAATGGTCAACAGTATTTTATAACGTTTATAGACGATTTTTCAAGATAGGACTACATATATCTCATTTTTAAAAAATCACAATCACTAGATGTGTTCAAAAATTTTAAGATTAAAGTTGAGAACCAACTCAACAAAAGAATTAAAAACGTCAAATCTGACCGTGATAATGAATACTATGGTAGATATGACGGTTCAAATGAACAACTTCTAGGATCATTTGTTAAATACTTAAAGAAATGTGGTATCATTCCACAGTATACTATGCCAGATTCACCCACTATGAATGGTGTAACTGAAAGACGAAATAGAACCCTTAAAGACATTATAAAGAGTATGATATGTCATTCTACCTCATCAGAATCATTCTAAAGAGAAGTACTTAAAACTGCAGTATATATTCTTAATAGAATTCCAACTAAAATAACTATCAGAACTTCTTATGAGTTTTGGACAGAGAAAAAATCCAGTTTGAAGCATTTATATGTTTGGGGATGTCCAACTGATGCAAGACCTTATAGGCCAAATAAAAAAAATGGACTCAAGAACGGCTAATTGTTATTTTATTGGATACTCTAAAAGATTCAGAAATTACAAGTTTTATGATCCCACGATTGAATAGATTTTTGAGACAGAAAATGCCTGATTCTTTAAGAAAGTCAAGTTTGAAAAAAAAATATAGTAAGGGACCTTATCTTTAAAGAGAAATATATCAATATTCTCACAGATATCATTGAACTTGTTCAAGATCCCATTCCTGACTTTGATCATGACATAACAAATCAAAACATGTCAAAAAATAAATTGTTATTGAAGAATAAACTCTCCCTCTCCAAGAACTAGTGTCATTAAAAAGATTCACTAGAGAAAGAAGAAGTGCAATGCCAGATAATTACCATATTTTTCTCCAAAAACATGAGAATGACACTGAATTGATGGAAGATGATCCAATCAACTTCCATCAAACCATGAAAAGTTTAAATTCTCAAAATTAGATCGATACCATGAATGAAAAGATTAAATTCATAAAAGACAATAATATCTGGGATCTTATTCCATTGCCAAAAAGTGCGAAACTTATTGGTTGTAAATGGACATTTAAAATCAAAAGAGATTCGAAAGATATGTGGAAAGATACAAAACTCGTCTTGTTGCTAATAAATTTACACAAAAAGAAGGTATCGACTAAAAAAAAATCTTTTCTTCAGTATCTTTGAATGACTCTTTTAGAATTATCATGGCATTAGTGATGCGTTTTAATCTTGAATTACACCAAATGGATGTAAAGATAGCATTTCTCAATAGTAATATGGATGAAACGATCTATATGGTGCAGTCAGAAAACTTTGTATCGAGAGATCCAAAGAATATAGTTTATAAATTTAAAAAATTCATCTATGAGTTCAAATAAACGTATCAACAATGGTATTTCAAAATTCACCAAGTGATTATCTCATTTGATTTTGAGATGAATTTAGTAGATGATTATATATACCATAAGTTTTGTGGAAGCAAATATATTTTTCTGATATTATATGTTGATGATATTTTGCTTGTCAGCAACGATATAGATTTATTACATGAAATCAAGATATTTCTAATTAAAAATTTTGAAATGAAAGATCTTGATGATGCATTTTTTATGTTAGGTATACAGGTATACCGGATCGCTCTCGGGGTATTTTAGAATTATCGTAAAAGGGTTATATCGAAAAAATTCTTAAAAAATATGATATGCAAAATTGTAAATCAAGAAACACCTCTCTAATTAAAGGAGACAAGTTTAGTCTCAATCAGTGTCCTAAAAATGCTTTTGAAGAAAAGAAAATGTAAAGAATTTCTTATGCATCAGTTGTAGGGAGTCTAATATATATTCAAGTGTGTACGTATTTGGATATTGAGTATATTATTGAGATATTGGGTAGATATTTAAATAGTTTTTTATTAGATCATTGGAAGACAATCAAACGGGTCTTGCGGTATTTACAGAAAATAATACATTACATGCTTATGTATCAGATGTCAGATAAGTTTGAGATGATTGGGTATACTGATTCCGATTATACTGGATGTCAAAATAATATGAAATCAATGTCAGACAATATCTACTTGCTAATTGGGGGTATCATATCTTGAAGAATGCTAAACAATTCCTTATAGCATTTTCTACTATAGTTGCAGAATTTATAGTTTGTTATGAGGCATCCAACCACGAAATTTGATTGTAAAATTTTGTCACAGAATTATATGTAGTGGATAGTATTGAAAAACTATTCAAATTATTTTGTGACAATAAGTCAGCAGTCCTATATTCCAATAACAATAGGAGTTCGACAAAATTTAAACATATTGATATTAAGTTCTTGACTGTTAAAGAAAGAGTACAGAGTAGACAGTTATCAATAGAACATATCAGGACAAACTCCATAGTTGCGGATCTACTTACTAAAGGATCGCCACCCAAAATATTTCATGAGTATACTGCTCGTATGAGTATCATGTTATTAAATGATATATAGTTTTAGTAGGAATATATTATGTTAAATGCTCTCATGATATTTTTCAGTTATTAATGTTTTAAGGATATTTTATGCATAAATAAAGTTTAAATTTATTTATACTCTGATTTTGGTATCATTTGATCTCATAAAAATTTAAAATGGACCAGTTGAAAATAGGCATGTTATGATCACATTACATGAAATTTTCATGCTACAATCTACATCAATGATTCATGTCATTCAATTGTATCAACATATGTGACTATTGATGGGTCAAATTACAAAATTATAATAAAGGCTACTATGATCCTATGTTGGTGTGATTGATGAACCGACTTTGCTACAGATACATTTTAGTAATGACAGTAAAGTTGAGCTCATACGATTAATTGCAAAATACAATTACAAGATTACACATATAGTTCAAGTGGGAGATTGTTAGATCCTTAATCTAACATTGAACTTATATATGAATAATTATGTGTTGCAAACTGTCAACTAAGATTAAATCCAATCAAAGTGATCAAATATGATTTGAATTTAATGTATCTAATAGGGTGTGGCCCTTCAATGTGTAAAGATTTAAGCGTATTTTCTGTTTCTATGATGGGTTGAAATAGGAATCCAAAAGATAACAATATGTTATTTATAATTAGGGTTATAGTCACTAAATCACACGTATTCTTATTGTCGAATTTTCTAGTACCATAAAATAACTCTTTTCTAATATTCCATCGTCAAAAAAGATACCAGAGAGAAATTAAAAATGTTCTCTCAATGATTGGCAAATACGTGTTAACCTGGAAGGCCATCCCAAAATTTCTAGGAATACAAATACCAGTTTGTTAGCATAAATTCAGGTACGCTTCCACAATTTTACTGTTTATTTATTTCTTAATAATCGCTATATAGATTTTGGATTTAATATGTGATGGTTTTTACCAAATGTTAAATATAAATAACTACCCTAACATTCCCATAATAAATTTTAGCGCTGCAGCACAACTACTTATCTATCTTTTTATTTCCCTAATATAAATATGTAGCCGGTATTGCTTGCTTTGAATCTATAGTTGGGAAATAAATAAATGACCCTCAAAGTATGCATCAAATTCTGGGGCTAGATGTTTGCTTTAAATCTGTAGTTTGGAATGTTGTCGTTGCAAAACAAAAAGCCGAATGCCCCTAACGATTTTGGGTATAACAGCCTAAATGTTCCTTTCTTTGCACTACTTTACTAATTCATTTCATGAGCACATATCTCCTGTTTTCAGTAATTAAGCAATACCCAACTCATTTGAAGTCCTTCATTACATTAGATGACTAAATGATTGTTGGATAGGCAAAATTGTTTGTGCATTTTCCTCTTGCTGTTCCAATACTCTTTCCTCTTTCCATTCTTATACCCCAACCACGTTTTGCTATTAAGCTTTTTTTTCTAATACTGCAACCTACTGCATCAACTGAATCATACTTCATCCATGAATTTTATAATTGCTGAATTTGGTATTGAATTGGGTATTCTATTCACTCCAAACTTGCTTTCATTCATGGAAAAATTAATTGAATCCCCGCTTCTTTTATGGAACTCCGCAGTTAGTGAACTTTTGGTTTTTTTACACGACAAATTATTAGCATTGAGTAGTGAACCAAAATGAAACGTAGTTTTATCCTTTTTATAATGTTTCTTGTTGAGTTCTGTAGGGTAAAATTAATTGTCAACCTTAGTTGCTGTTTTTTCCCTCTTGGCTGTCGTATTTGTACGACAATTGAATCACTTCAACGACAACGAAAAAATGCATAGTTCATTTTTTTGGGAGCCGTCTTCCAAACTATTGAGCATCCAAATTTTTGATAGTTTGCCATATCAATGATTGCTCAGTCATGCCCCTGAGCAAACACAAGCAGTTCGATAGTTAGTGTACGGCCTGATTCAATTTCTATGAACTAAAATTGCCTACTCCCATTGCATTATCACGTAACATATAATAGTTTCACTTTTTCTTTGTCTTCAGCTTCTCCCATCAGCTACATCTCCGACTGCACAGTCCAATCATCCACTGACTCGAACAATATAGAAGAGTGCATTGGTAACTTTGAAGCAAACCAGAAGGTATTTGATTCACTGTCATCCTATTAGTATTTGAACATTGATGTACCTGGCTTGGTTCAACAATTTTAATTTCTACTATAGAAAATGGGTGATAAGTTCTCGTGGACTCCCGAAATGGACGAGCACTTCATTGATGCTTATATCACCTTCAAGGTTGATAGGTTGCAATTTTGTTATTTATTTTATTATTAATTTCCCCTATTACCTGACTTGATGTGAATTAATTATTAGATTCTACTCATTTTTCGTAATTTATATTTATTTCAGGGAGTAGAACAAAAATATCACAATCAAGGCCAATTTGACAGTTATCAAAAAAGAGTTCAAGTAGCAGGCATCTAGGGACATTTTTGGAATATCAAACCACAACCCTTCTTGGTAATTGGCCCGCAGACAGCATTAAAAGGAGGAGGCCGAAGTCTTCTTGGGCTCTCTCGAATTTTCTTCCTCTCGGAGGGGAGCCGCCGCACAATGGCGAGGCATTAGAGTAGAATGCTTCAGAGAGGAAAGGATGGCTGGCTTTGCTTAGTCTTTCGTCTGTAGCTTAGGAGCTTTATTGTTGACTTTTCCTGGAGCTTTGCTTTTTACTTTTCTTACGCATGGCAGGATAGCTTAGCCGTAGTACTTGACTTTTTCCTGTTAGCTTTTCCACCTTTTAGCTTGTAGCAGTTTCGTTTTCTTCCTTGGTATGAGCAGACAAGTTAACGCATTAAACCATCTGATGCAATTTCGGTTTTCAGTACTCCTTCAAACGAATTGAACTTGGGCATTTGCCCAATTGATGGCTGCGTCTCTCTCTGCAATTTTGTTTGGGCTTTGTTTAGCAACAATGAACTAATTTCCCTTGTCTAGTCAAGGGACAACGGATGCTTTGGGTCGCCTAAAATTGTGAGATCGTTTTAATTTAATCTTTTCCTTTTACTTATTGGTATCCGCATATTTCTTGATTGCTATACTTATGGTTATTTAATTAATTGATTGTCTTGGATCCAGATAATTAGTTGATTGGGTAATCTATTGTCAATTAGGGCATTAAATCCGTAATTGTTTAATTGCTCTAAAATAGTGACAACTGGCATGATTAGGTTTGTGTCAGGGGAATACGCGGGCTAATCTAAAATAACCCTGGTAGTGCGTTATTTGGTTAGAATAGGGCTCCTCTAATACGTAAGGCAATTGGGGAATTAAATTCTATGGGCGTACCTAGGATTATTTCTCAATTAGAGCAGTGATTAACGGGCGTACCTTGATCACCGACACAGTAAGGAGGGGTTGACTGCCATCGCTTGTTTGGTAGTTATAACCTATTTATTGATAAATAATTGGAATTATCTTTGCTTATCGATGATCAATTGGGTGAACCATTGCTGAAGTTATTCCTTGGCTAGATCCTTAATTATCACTCATTAGATTTTAGTAATTTGTTATTTAATTTTTAGTAGTTTCTTAGATTTTAGTTGAATTTCTTTGATTGTCACCTTCTGCACAAAAATACCCCCCTTGTCACTGTGAACTTGAAAAGAAATAATTACTCCCAGTCCCTGTGGATTCGACCCTGCTCACCGCTATTTACAGAAATCACTTTTAGTTTGAGCAGGTTTTATTATTGCACAGGCTTCGACAACCTATCAAAGGTGTCCAAAAAATAGGACTAGTTCAGACCACTAGAATGGAATTATGGGCAGATAGCCAATCATTTTTGCGTCAAAACCATGGTCATAAAGTCACTATAGCTTAGTGCCAATCAAGATTCTATCGGTTCAAGAAAAAATGACAACTTTTTTTGCTAGTTTTCGTGGCATAGGATGGGAAAAGGACACCTAGAATTTCACTGCTAGCTCTAACCATTGTGCTGCTTTGTAGTCGGTTAGTGTTTTCTCTTGATCCAACTGAACTATAATAATTAATTGCTTCCAGTTCCTCGTTTGCTTTATCAATCCTTGTAGAGCACTTAGGTACATCTTTGTGATTGGCATCCGCAATGGTAGCTACCTATTTTTTACATAAATTCGTGTTGCATTTTCGTTTATAATTGCTGCCATGTTAGAATTTTGATTACTTTCTCGCTTAACGGACAGTGCAACAACGAATTTGCCGAATTCGCTGAGCCCTTCAGTTGTGGCCTCTATGAGCAGTTCAATCCTGTCATGGTGAGACTGCTATGGGAATCAGAGCCCAGTCCGCTAGCCAACCAATTGCTTTCGAATAGTGGAGAATTGACCAGTCTACCTCTAGGAGAAGTCAAAAAGGTAAGGCCAAAGCCTCATCTTCGTCCCAGCCTCCCTCTAGCACCTCCTCTTAGGAAGGGGAGGATTTTTACTACATCTCACCTATTCCGAGAGCCAATAGTCGTAAGCAACCAGCTTGCAATTTGGGAAACTCCGACTAGCAAGAGAGTTCCAGAGGCACGAAATCCATTATATCGTCTACAGATAGGATCGAAAACGCATTAAACAAGATCGGCAACTTCATAGATGTGACAATCTGCAACTAAAAGGATTGCATGAATAGAGATGAGATATACAAAGTTGAGCACTATCAAAACATTGTTTCGAAGATGGATATCCTCGTTGATTGGAAGGTGGAAATAGACTTGTACAGCAACGAAGATACAAATTTAGGGCAACGCATTATCTTCATGCGGTCCGATGATGCTAGACGGTATGCATATGTCGCAAGGCATATGAGGAAGAAAGGTGAGGCATAATAATAGTTCATTCCTAGCACCAAGTGTCCATTACACTTGCTAGACTGTAGTTGTGCTTTGCGGGATGTGGCCTGAGTATTTTCCTACTACTACTCATGGTTATGTCCCAATATGTTGAGACTGATTTTAGTTTGAAAAACTATTCATTGGGAAACTATTGTACGAACAATTCCAATTTCTGTTTGTGTAGTAGTGTAGTGGGGTCACACTGAGGACCACATTTGTGAGGCTATATGTTTATTTCTCTAATTTTTTACGTATATTTAAATTGGACAGGCGCTTGTCTTGTTGTTTTCCCAAAAGGCAAGGCATCTGTATTTGTTGTAATTTCTTACCTATTCCCCACTTTCGAAGCTGAGTGCTTTTTTTAATAACTTTAGGGATAATTTTAGAAGCCTCCCTTGAGGTTTCTAACAATTTTACTAGCTTCTCCTGAAATTTGCAAAACTATACAAACCTTCCTTGAAGTTAAGGTTTGATAACAAAAGTAGTCCAATTAGAAAAAGTAATATTATAAAAGTACTTTAAGAAAAGAGATGAAACTTTTTTGCATAAATACCTGTTATACATGTATATAAGTTGTATTAGTAAAAGAATAAAAACAATTAGAAGTTAGAAACAATTAATACACATATTTCACTACTCAAAAAGTTCACATTTAATAAATTAGACAATAAAAATAAACAACTAAACTACAATAATGATCACAAGATTCAACAAAACACAATAGTCATATCTTTTGATATGATGTTTGTTATGATTCTTGTAACAGAAAAATTTTTGAATTTTGCCTTTCTTTTCCCTCCTTCCTCCATTAGATATATCAATTGATGTTATTTTATAAATATAAGTGATCGTTCATCATTAAAGCAATTTCAATAGCTATTTTCATTAATTATTTACTAATAGTTAATTAGTACTCTAATTATTTATGTGATGACCCCACCTTCTCTTAGGGAATACCTTACAAATTAGTGGACCGCCTACTTGACTCTCGCCAGGGCTTACTCAATTACATTAACTTCAGAGATAACATTACCATTGAACAACTGAACATTCACTCTTAGGTACAACTCCAATCAACTTGAAACATAAATTTATCCAATAAAAGAAACAAAATACATGTTATAAACATCCATTCTTAATATCACACCAAACTCAAAACAAAAGATTCAACCATCTCAAAATACAAAAGAAACTATGACTACAAAATATACATGGTAACGGATCTTCCCAAAATAACTTTCTAATTCAATCCAATCACTCTTCAATCTCCAACTCCTATAAGAAAAACAAAGCTAAAAGGTTGAGTTAAAACTCAGTGAGGTTTGCTGAATAAATAACATTCAATAAACACTTAAAACCAGTAAAATTAAGCAAGTAATGAACATTTTACTGTATAGTCACTTTCAAAAGGATACAAACTCCTCCTTGGAGTCATTTTAATATCATTGCACACTCATTTCAATGTCATTGTATATTCATTCCAATATCATTACACACTCCGCCAATTCACCTCCTTATGTCCTCCAAACTAATAAACAATCCCCTACATTCAATAATCAGTTCAATAATCTTCCAACTTTAAGGTAATACTTAAGTTTACCGAAACACTTGTCCAAAGCTTCCGTCCTATCCGACCAAGCCCTTTGTTGGCTCGAATAGTCAGTTGAACAGAGGGTTTTGAGGCCCAGTTCAGTCGATGTGGTAAAGTACACATACGGCTTATATTCATGCACACTTACAGTAACTTTTGGTCAATTATCAACCTTCAAACTCAACTAACCCGAGTGCGATAAAGTACACCCCCGACTTAGAAGACGAAGGACAATTGACACACATTTTACAATGAATAATAAGCACATTTATCACATAATTTCATTTAAGAAAACATAAACAGTTAAATATGCAAATCCGGAAACACTCACCAAATTCCAAGTAAATTGTCTCGGGTTTGCTTTCTGGCTTACAGCTACCCCCCCGAGATAAATTTATAACTCTAAAATGAAGGTAAAATTCGTAGATAATCAATTATCATGTGTTACCTTATGATTTAAACTTATTAAAGTCAAGTTTTGGCTTTAAAATACAAGACATAATATATCCAACCTTTTCTTATATTTTATCTTTAAATTTATCAACTTTATCATTTTAAACAAAAATATATACATATATAAGACGTTTAGCCTAAGATTAAACCATTTTCTATCCAATATGCTAAGATTAAGGCAAATAGACTTTTCATTCTTTCCTTTTTAGATTAAACTAGATTCTAAGTTGCCTATAGTTTAAATCTCGTTTAAATTTTACTAATTTTCCAGTTTTAAGTTCTTTAAAATACTCATAAAAATAGTTTCAAGATGTTATAAGATGCTCCATATAAATTCACAACCAATTAACCTGAATTTTTCAAAAATGTCATAAGAGTTTCACTTCCTCACACGCTCGGTCAGCAGGGCAAGAATTCCAGCACAAACATTTCAAAATTTTCAACAAAACTCCATCTTTTATTTGCTTAAAACACTAATCACTTAGTATACATTCTGTCCAGCATAAATCAAGGCAAATAAGAAATAGTTTCAGCAAGTTGTTCGGCCAAAAGCCACGCACAAAATCTGTCATCAGCTATGGCATCAGTCAACTAAATCTTTCAGCAATGTAGCAGTTTAATAGATGACACTTTCTCCATAATTTCTTCAGTTTTAACTCCAACTCATCATGCAAAATATAATTATCAAGCTACAGAGTAGCCTTAAACAGCACATATGAAAGTTTACAGTTAAAATTCGAAAGAAAGGCTGACCAGAAGTTTATTCCTCTCTCTCGGCCATGATGGAAAAATTTTGGCAGCAATCAGCTTTTAAACAAGAAATTTTCCATTAATCTGTCCATTACATACTCAAATCTAACACGCATGCTAAGACTAAAATATTATGCAATGAATTAAGTCTCAATGTAGAAGTTTGGAACCAGAATCCATAAAGAAACCTGGAAAGTTCCTTTTTCCTTCTCTCAGCCGAACCTATCTACAACTAGTTTGATACTTATAACTCCTCCAATGTTCACTTCAGTTTATACTTGTTTCTATCATGCTTGATGAAGTTAAGATGCTTTACAATACATTACAGCTTAATACGAAATTGAAAAACCAAAATTTGCAGAAGACAGCTAGAGTTTCTTCGCTTCCTTTCTCTCGGATGAGGCTGGAAAAAAATTCCAGCAAGTTTTCTTCCTACGGTCTCAACCCAAATTTCCAACTTTTCACCAGTTCCTTCAGCTAATCCTCTTATATTACTTAAGATATACAAGTTGCAGGCATTTCTTACATTATTTGTTCCTTTTACATCGTTAATAGGCTGAGATTCAAACAACAGCTCTCAATTCTCTCCATTTCGGTCCGATAGCTTCATTTACTTCAAAACAGAATTTCACCCTTGCTAAGAGCTCATTTTCTTTGCAAAATTCACATGCAGCTCGTTTATTATTCCATTTATACTGAATAAGCAGGAAATTATGGCAGATTCTTACCTCTTCCTCCTAAGGTTCGATGTTGCAGGTTGCTCAAATTGCTGTTTCAATTCCTCGGGTCCAACACTCGATTCTCCTTGCCTTCGTTTGTTTAATTTTTGTTAGCTGATGAAGAAGCTAGCCAAGCTTTCTCTCTCACTCTCTCACTTTGGCTCACGGTTTCTGCTATCAAAATGAATCAAGCCAAGTTCCCCTCTCTGTTTTGATTTGGTTTAATAAGGTTTGTTAGGTATGAGCTTGCAAGCCGAAACAAAGAGGAACCAGAAATATTTTTCCTCTCTCTCGATTGTCATGTAAAGATTGAATGAAAGAAAGAAAGGAAGAGCTACCTAGTTTCCTTTGCTCTCGGCCACCGCCCTACTAATGTATCAGATTCTATTTGCTCCACTCAATCACCGCTTGGACTTAGCAGATTATTGGTAGCCGCTATCTCTCTGATTTCTCTCTTTGGTCACCGCCTAAACATAGCAAATAATTGTCTTGTTTCCTCTCAGCCACCGCCCAAATGTTAGCAACAAATGATTTCATTTAGCTTCTCTCTTTCGGTCACTACCTAACTCAGCAAATGTTCCACAGCCCAAACTAGCAAGCCGACTCCTATTTGTTTCCTCATTTCCACCGCTTAGACTTAGTAGTTTTGGTGGCTGATTTCTCTTGATTTTCCTTCAGCCACCGCCCAGGTATTTAGCCAATGACTTCTTTTTAGTTTCACTCGGTCACCGCTTAGTTTTGGTAGATCACCGCCCAGGCTTTGTTTAACATTTGATTGCCTTACTTCCACTCGGTTCTAGATTCTCCAATTGTTTGTCCTTTCCTCAGTTCTTTGCTCAAAATTCTAATGGCTTATTTTTTGTTGGCTGCATGGTAGTTCAACCGAAACTCAAGGTTGATTTGGTCTTTCAATTTTAGCTCATTTGCTTGCTAAGGCTATAGTTTTATTATTTCATACATTAAGGCTCCGTTTGATAACACTGAATCTGAATTTTGAATTCTAAATACTGAAATAATTAATTTGCTGAATTTTAAGCACTGAAAAGAGATATATGAATGTCTGAATCTTAATGCTGAATCTATTTATACTGTTTGATAAATATTCATAACTTAATGCTTAATAAGCTAAATTGTACAATTTTGCCCTTCTATCTTTTAATCCAAAAAGGAAATAGAACCTATGATTTAATTAACTTAAAATTGTTAGGTATGAAAATGACAATGATTGTGAAGAGCAATGCATACAATGACAATGTTTCTTTGTATGAGAAAAAGGTATGGTTTCATCGTTTTGAGAATGGGAAAACGAGCTTTTAATACTCCAAAAACACGTTCAATTACATTTCTCAATCTTGCATGTGTTTGGTTAAAGCGTTCTTCTTTTGATCTTGGACGAGAAGCATTTCGAAAATCAAACAACCAATATCTAATATTTCGATATGGTGTCATAAAGCCACGTGTGTGTGGATAAGCTGCATCACATAAATAATATTTATCTGCACAAAAAAATATCAAAATATAAATGTTTGTGGATGAAAATTACTGCAAAAAAATACTATTGTTAACAAAATTTTTTGAATAGAGAATATCAGGTTGTTTTGTTTAATTAGATAAGGATTTTGAATAGGGAATATTAGGTTGTTTAATTAAATAAGGATTTTGAATGTAATTAACAAACAGGAATATATTTGGGAGATAAGATAAAGTAGTTGAAGTAAATCTCTTGTTTCTTATCAAATTAAGCATTCAGCTACGATTTTTGTGCTGAAAAAAATACATACAAATTCAGCACCACTTAATAAGTTCAGCAGGTGAATTTTCATTTATCAAACACCCACAACATCTGAATGTCTGAATGAATTCAGTTTCAGCACTTTTTTATGTTATCAAACAGGCACTAACTCCTGACTTGGCTTATTTTTTATTGGCTGCATGGTAGTTCAACCGAAACTCAAGGTTGATTTGGTCTTTCAATTTTAGCTCATTTGCTTGCTAAGGCTATAGTTTTATTATTTCATACATTAACTCCTGACTTTGTTTGTGTTTTCTTGGAAAATTTCTTACATTAATCCAGTAGATTTTCACACATTTAATTTTAAAGAAATTTAACTAGACGTGTAACTTATTCAAGTATATAATATATTCAAATGACACAAATTACAATATGCATATCATATGTTTATTTGATTCATATAATTTTTTTTCTACACCATTCTAGGATACTTCTAAATTCTCAATTTTATAGAAATTTAATTAGACATTTAATTTAACAACTATTTGTTATATATAATATTTCTAAGAACAAAGTAAATAAAATGAAATAAATTCAGGGCTTACACATAATTTTCTCGAGTTCTCACAATTTAATTGTTACATATTAGTAAAGGAGAATGGAAGGAAAAGAAAGGTAAAATTTTAAAATTTTTCTATTCAAAATAGCAAGAATCATAACAAATATCATGTCAAAAGAGATAATTAGTATGTTTTGTTAAATCTTGTGATCATTAGTGTAGTTTTGTTACTTATTTGTGTTGTTTAATTTATTAAATATAAATTTTTTGAGTGGTGAAATATGTGTATTAATTATTTTTAATTTTTAATTATTTTTATTCTTTTACTAATACAACTTATATACATGCATAAGGGGTATTGATAGAATAAAAGTTTCATCTTTTTTCTTAAGGGAAAATGGCCATTTTCGTCCCTAAACTTTTTTTTTTCCGTCGATTTAGTCCCTAACTTTTATTTTTGGCCAATTTAATACGTTAATTTAATTTTTGGATTCAATTAAGTCCTTCTACGGCAGCGCCACCACCTTTAGCTCCTAATTTAACATTAAACAAGGGCATTTTGGAAAATGCAAATTATCTCTTCTCTGCTACCGACCTCTGCCACCAACAACCCATCTCCACCTTCTTCTCTTCTCCTTCTCTTTCCATCCACCTTTGAGTTTACATTATAATTGAGAAAGTAGAAGAGGAAATCTGCAAATGTAGGTGAATGGTTCCCCAATATTTCAGCCCTTAAAGGTCTAGCTTTTTTATTTCTCTGGAGCATGACCTTGTAGCTTTAGGGATGAAAATGGTTTACCTGCTGCATTGTTGACAAAACCGTAGCTCACGACCCCCAATTGTGACTTTTGAGGCCTTAGAGTGGTGCTCACAGACTTTATGGCGGTGATGATAATCTCAACATTGGCTAAGGTCAGCATTACATCCATCAACCAAGCAATGAGCCATTTGGATCACATTCCCAGGTGCTTTGGCCCTCTTCGATGATCCCGTCAATGACGATGATTCCATCAACAAGATTTGTGGTGCTCAATGACTTTCCAACCCCCCCAAATTCCGAATCCCAACAGCTTCTTTAACTAGAAAGATTAGCTCCCTTCTTGATATGAAATGGATTTCTAGGCATATGGTTGTTCAAACCACGCACATCCCATGAACTATTTGGTGGAAAATTAAGAGGTTGGAAATAAGGCACTTGAACTGGTAGTGGTGGTGCAATAGAAGGCCCAACAGTTGGTGCAAATATACGTGGAATGCTTCGTGGTCCAGAATGCAGCTCTGCCTCTAGCTTTCTGTACATCCACATCTGTTCAGCAGAACTTGAAACAACATGACTCCCTGATCATGAACAAAATGGCCATTTTCCCAGTAAAATATTTTAGTGTTTATGTTTTACTGGTGTTGCTGGTATCCCAAAATCGCCGATCATGAAGGAGGAGATGGGTTGTTGGTGGCATTGGTCGGTAGCAGCAAAGAGATAATTTGCATTTCCCAAAATGCCCTTGTTTAATGTTAAATTAGGAGCTAAAGGTGGTGGCGCCGCCGTAGAAGGACTTAATTGGATCCAAAAATTAAATTCATGTATTAAATTGGCCAAAAATAAAAGTTAGGGACTAAATCGATGGAAAAAAAGTTTAAGGACGAAAATGACTATTTTCCCTTTTCTTAAAGTATTTTTTTAATGTTACTCTTTCTAACTGAACTAATTTCATTATCAAAACCTTAACCTCAGGGAGTGCAGAGGCCCCATCCTGGGCCGGGACACGTGGAAGCCCAGGTGTGACCGAGCTGGGCCTCGACCTCAGGCCTCTAGCAGCCCCCCTGGGCCGCACCACCACTAGGGCTCCAGAAGGACCTGGGGGCCATCCCGCAGAGGTCGGAGGAAATCCCCCTGAGTGCGGGATATGGACAATTCTGGGCAGGTCCCGAGACGTACGGAGGTCGGACTCCCTTAGCAGGTATGAAAGGTAACTCACACCAAGGAGGGAAGGTACGCTCACTATTGGAAAACAACTCTCGACTGTCTACTCCCGTGAACTTGACTCACTGGAAAGCTAACTTGACCGTCGGAGTGCCCTCGGGGACGACCCCCGGGCCCCCTTTGCTAGTTCACTCTTGTTTGTCTTGCAGGCTTGGAACCAGCTCGTCCATCAGCACGCCGAGCTCATCCGATCAGCTCGGTCTGGGGAAGCTCAGCGCTTCTTCAGTTGGCGCCGTCTGTGGGAACTCGAGAGGTAAGTGCAGTTGCGTTGATGGCAAGAACCCGTTCCAAGCGGACCGTGGACAGCGCCGGCCCGGGAGCCGGTGAGGGGTCCCGGCGAATGGAGACCGGGGCGGATCCAAGCGCCGGGGGCTCGGCCCTATCAGGGGAACGGAGACAGCAGATTTTCCAGTTCGTGACGGAGAACCTCCCTATGCTGGAGATATCATCCGGCAGGTGAAGGAGGGGGGCGAAGCTGGCGGCGCACAGACCTCCAAGGCGAAGGGAAAGAAAAAGAGCCACTTCCCGACCCCTCGGAGGATGAGTCACGCGACCAGCCCCCAGAAGGAAACGGCCACGGACTCCACCTCGCTCCCGAGTCTCAGTGGTCTGGGACAGCGAGAGATACACCCGCGACCGGTCCGCGGGGAGCCGTCCAAGAGACCCCTCCCCACGGAAACCCACACGAAATGGGCTTGAGCGTTCCCCTGCTCGATCTGTCAAGAGCCGTCCGCGCGACCTCCCCCCGTGGAAACCTGTCCGAGACGAGCTCGAGCAGATCTTGAGGCCGCAGCTGTACGAGGACAATTACACCACCTCGCCCTTTCCCCGGGAGATAGAGGATTACCCACTACCTCGGAGGTTCAAGATCCCGAGCATTGAGATGTATGATACTTCAACCAACCCGGAAGACCACCTCTCGGTCTTCCTGACGCACATGCGTCTGCAAACAGCCGCGGATGAGATCCGCTGCAAGACCTTCCCCATGTTCTTAAAGGGGAAGGCTCGGCTCTGGTTCCAAGGCCTGGCACCAGGGTCGATTCGGAGTTTCCCTGAACTGGCCAGACAATTCGTAGCCCAATTCGTTTCCTCGAAAACTTACTCGAAGAACGCGACTCACCTAATGGCTATCAGGCAGAGGCCCGATGAGTCCCTGAGGAATTTCATGACCCATTTCAACGCGGAGAGCTTACAGGTCAGGGACAAAGACGAAAAGGTGGTCATGGCTGCCTTCATGAATGGGCTCAGGGTAGAGGAGCTCTTCTACAAGCTGGCCGAAAAGCCTCCTGGAAATCTGGAGGAGCTCCTGACCAGGGCGCACGGGGCCGCTAATACGGAGGAGGCAGGCCGTTTGAAGAAAGAGTCAGATCGGGAGCTCGGAGACCGGAGAGGACGGGGAAACCCCCCCGAGAGCAAGGATGGCCCGGCCAAGAAAAACGTCTTTGACCGGCTCTCGAGGGAGAAAACCCCTGCTCCGCCACCGCTCCCGGAGAAAGGCTACACCCCCTTGACTCGGCCTAGGGCCCAGATCCTAACTGTTATGGAGGCGGAAGGCCTGGGAGGTCGGCCGCCCAAGATGGGGACACCTCGGAACAAGAGGAACCAGGACCGGTACTGCGCCTTCCACCGTGACGTCGGACACGACACGGAAGGGTGCTGGGCCCTGCGGAAGGAGATCGAAAATCTGATCCAGCGTGGCTTCCTGGGGCGATTCGTGAAGCAAGGTCGCCCCGACCAGGAGCCCGGGCACGCCTACCATGGTGATCGGGGTGGGGGCCCGCGTCGCTACCGTCCTGAGCGGCGTGATGTCCTCCGGGGCCACTCTCCCGACCAAGACACCCAGAACCTAGCTGGAGTGATAAACACCATCGTCGGGGGCCCCACCGGGGGAGACAGTCACACAGCTCGGAAGAACAGGCGACCTCCCCCTGAGGGAGATGACTCCCTAAAACGGCTGCGCATTGACGAGGAGATCACTTTTGGACCAAGGGATACAATCCCCCTAGCGTCTGGGAACCACAAGGCCATCGTGATAGACATTGTTACCAACAACTACCGGGTGAAGAAGGTATATGTCGACCAGGAAAGTGCGGTCGACATCATGTTCTATCGGGTGTTCAAGGAGCTCGGCTTGGAGGACGGGCAGTTGACCCCTGTTCGGACACCCCTGGTGGGCTTCACCGGACCCCCTATTAACCCGGAAGGAATTATCACCCTGATGGTCACGGTAGGGCAGGCCCCCAAATACGGGACCATCCCTGTCAACTTCGTGGTGGTCAAGCAACAATCCCCGTACAACGTGTTCCTGGGTCGACCCGCCTTGAACGCTCTCCGAGCTATCCCCTCGACGCTCCACCTCAGCGTCAAATTTCCCACTCCGTAAGGAATAGCCGAGGTGCGCGGTGACCCAGAAGTCGCCCGAGCTTGCTACTTGGCCATGCTTCATGGACGGGAGAAGGTGGTCGCTCAGACGACCTGCCTGGAGCCCTACATTCCAGGGGACGAAACTAGGCAGCCGGGCACCCAAGACGAGATTGAGTAGTTCCCCTTGAGGGAAGATCGGCCCGACTAGGTGATCCGCATAGGCGCGCTGCTGCCCCCTGAGGAGAAGAAGGACTTGAAGGCCCTATTGAGGGAATACTCCCAGGTCTTCGCCTGGTCAGTTGAAGACATGCCCGGGATCCCGACCGACCTTGCAGTCCACCACCTCAACGTGGATACCTGCTTCAAGCCAGTGAAGCAGAAAAAGAGGAGCTTCGCCCCAGAAAGGAATGAGGTGATCAAGAAGGAGGTCGGGAAACTGCTGGAGTCCCAGATCATCCTAGAGGTCTACTACCCGACCTGGTTAGCCAACCCGGTGCTGGTAAAGAAGGGGGACCAGACCTGGAGGATGTGCGTGGATTTTACGGATCTCAACAAAGCTTGCTCAAAGGACTACTTTCCTCTACCAAGAATCGACAGGTTAGTAGATTCTACTGTGGGATTTGATGTTTTGTGCTTTCTGGATGCCTTTAAGGGGTACCACCAGATAGAGATGGCTGAGGAGAACCGGGAAAAGACCTCCTTCATCACAGAGGAAGGAACCTACTGCTACCGGACTATGCCGTTTGGCTTGAAGAACGCGGGAGCTACCTACCAGCGCTTGGTCAACAAACTGTTCCAGAATCAGATCGGCAGAAGCATGGAGGTCTACGTGGATGACATGATCGTCAAGAGCCGAACAGATTAGCAGCTCGTCCCCGACCTGAGGGAAATCCTGGACATCTTGCGGGAGAGCCGGATGCGGCTGAATCCGAAGAAAATGTACCTTCGGGATCAGGTCGGGAAGGTTCCTGGGATTCCTGGTGTCTCGGGACGGGATCCGGGCTAACCCGGACAAGCTCCAAGCTATCATGGACATGGCCCCCCGAGGAGCGTGAAGGAGATCCAGCGGCTCAAAGGGAGGATGGCCGCCCTGAGCAGATTCCTCTCGCGTTCCGCGGTCCGGGGGCTGCCCTTCTTTCGAATCCTGAAAGCCCCCAAGGACTTTCAATGGATTGAAGAGTGCCAGAAAGCCTTTGCCGACCTGAAGGCCTACCTGGCTGAGCTGCCAACTCTCATCGCCCCAGAGTGGGGGGAGGTCTTGTTCCTATACCTGTCTGCTTGCAACAAGGCCGTCAGCGCGGTCTTGGTGCGGGAAGACGGGGGGGGCTCAGAGGCCGATATATTATGTCAGTCGTGCTCTACAAGGGCCGGAGACGCGGTACACGCCGGCTGAAAAATTGGTCCTGATTTTGGTGCACGCTGCCCGAAAACTCCGACCTTATTTCCAGGCCCACAGCATCGTCGTCGTGACCGATCAGCCCTTACGGCAGATACTCGGCAAGCCCGAGGTCTCGAGTCGGATGACCAAGTGGGCCGTCGAGCTGACCGAGCATGACATCGGCTATCAGACTCGCACAGTCATCAAGGCCCAGGCCTTGACAGACTTCCTTGCTGAGGGGGCCAGCTTGACCCTAACCGAGCTAAGCCCTCTGCGCGAGGATGTACGGCCGAAGGAGCCATGGATAATGTTCGTACACGGGGCCTCCAGCAAGGAAGGAAGCGGAGCACGTCTGCTGCTCATCTCACCAATCGGGGAAGAGCTGACCTATGCTCTCCGGTTTGACTTCCCCGCATCTAACAATGAGGCTGAGTATGAGACCCTATTGACGGGGTTGCGGATAATCCACCAGATGGGTATAACCGCGATCAAAGTCCGGAGCGACTCTCAGCTCGTCGTCCTCCAAGTTCGCGGGGAATACGAGGGCAAGGAGGAGGTCATGAAGAAATATCTGGCCAAGGTGCAGGAGGCAATAGCCCTGTTTGATACCTTTGAAATCGGGCGGGTGCCAAGATCGCAAAACAAGCGTGCAGACGCCCTGTCAAAGCTGGCATCCTCCTCGTTTGCGCACCTGAACAAGGAAGTTTTGGTGGAGGTGGTCAAGCAGAAAAGTATCGACCAGGTCCAGATCCTGGCTATAGACAGTTCGGCCACCTGGATGACACCCCTAGTAAACTTCCTCAGCTCGCCGGATCCAGCTCAGAGCTGCCAAGTACGCCTACGCTGGGGGAACCCTCTACAGGAGGTCATACTTATCTCCCTGGCTAAAGTGCGTGACTCCCGAGGAAGGTGACTACGTCCTTCGCGAAATCCATGAACGGATATGTGCGGCACATGTGGGGTCCCGGGTATTGGCCAAAAAGTGCCTTCTCCTGGGCTACTATTGGCCTTCCGTCTTCCAAGATGCCGCAGAACTGGTACAGAAATGCCGAACTTGCCAGGTGCACGTCCCATTGCGCCACCAGCCAGGTCGGGAAATGATCCCCATCCACAGTCCCTGGCCCTTCGCTCAATGGGGGGTAGACCTTCTAGGTCCTTTCCCCCGAGCCCCGGGAAGATATGAGCACCTCGTGGTGGCCATCGACTATTTCACGAAATGGATGGAAGCAGAGCCTCTGGCCTCTATCTCTGGGAGGGCAATTCATAAGTTCTTCTGGAGGAACATAGTCTGCCGCTTCGGGATTCTGCATGTCTTAATATCAGACAACGGGCGCCAATTCGCGGAGAACCCCTTTAAGAGCTGGTGCGCCGAGCTGGGAATCAATCAGCACTTTACATCGGTCGGCCATCCCCAGGCCAACGGCTAGGTGAAAAATGCCAACCGAACCATCCTCCAAGGCCTAAAAACTAGGCTGGAACTGGCCCACTCTAACTGGCTGGATGAACTCCCTAGTGTCCTCTGGGCTTACCGCACTACGCCCAGGACGGCCACACATGAGACCCCGTTCTCTCTGACTTACGGGGTAGAGGCGGTGGTACCCACAGAGATTGGTCTCCCCTCGCCCCGGACACAGAACTTTGTTGCGTCATCCAACGAGGAAGAGCTGGGGTGCAACTTGGACATGCTGGAGGCTAAGCGTGAGGAAGCGGCGGTACGGATGGCTAAGTACAAAAGCCTGCTCGCCCGCTATCATAACGCCAGAGTCAGGACCATACAGTACCAGCCGGGGGACCTTGTCCTAAGGAAGAACTCGGTCAGCCGAGCTCATAGCTCCAACAAGCTCGACCCGAACTGGGAAGGCCCATACAAGGTCCTTGAGGCGAGCCGAGCTGGCTACTGCAAGCTCGCAAAAATAGATGGGTCAGAGGTACCCCGCATTTGGCACTTCTCCAATTTGCTACTGTTTGTAGCATAGGTTAGACCAGGGTGTTCGGTTATCTGTTCTTTGGAATACGAATTTCAATTTCATCATTCAATAAATGCTTGACTTTCAAGTCTTAATTTCATTTGTACTTGTTTGCCTTTTAAGTTTGAATCCTACACCAGCACACTTAGCGTTCCCTCACTAAATGTCCTAGTGGGGGGCTAGGGGGATAAACGGTAATGGATGCGGGATGCCTTTGAGAGTGTGGGACTTGACCCCAAGAGGTCGGCACGACTGGAAAATTTTGAAGGATTCTGAAAATTCCACGCTCGGCCCCGAGAGGTCGGCACTGATTAAAACTCTCAGATGGATGCTCGACCCCAAGAGGTCGGCAAGGGTTAAAGTTTGGGAATCTGAGAGCTCGACGATCGGCCCCGAGAGGTCGGCATGGAGTGGACTATTCTTGGTCTGATGGGATCCAAGGTTCGACGCTCGACCCGGGAGGTCGGCACGAACGCCTTCAAAGTCAGACGCTCGACCCAGGAGGTCGGCGGGAAAAATCCTTAAGGTTTGGTGTTCAGCCCCAAGAGGCTGGCACGTTGCCTTGGTAGGACGGCGTGGTGCTCGACCCGGGAGGCCGGCACAGGATTTCGACAATCTGGTTGCCTCTAATGATTTAGTTGTTAGGTTAATGGGGGTATGCATTTGGTGCTCGACCCAGGAGGTCGGCGCCTGGCTTTGGTTGTTGCAGTTGGGTGCAGGAAAAAGTTGCAAGGAAATTTCCTTCGAATTTTGTATATGCATTCAAAACCTATCTATTACAAAGCTTCCAGCCTATCTATTACAAAGCCTACCGAGCTACAAAAGAAAGACACCCTCGTGCTGGTGACCCGCTTGGAGCAGGAGTTGGTGGTACACCTTAAGCATGCTGAGAGGCATATGGTGAAGGCTGTTCAGGAGGGCAGCTGTGGAGGCCTTGAACCTAGAAGCAGGGGAGCCTTCCCATCTCAGATGGACCTTCAAGAGCATTTTCAACTGGAGCATGGTCACATCCTTATAAGAAGATGGAAAGGGTTTCTGGAATAGTCGCCGCGCTAGGCTACCGGCTCCTTCCCAGGAGCTCTGCCGGAAGCCTCACCCTCCTCCAGGGGGACCTCTACCAGAGCGGCTCCCACATCCTTCCTGTCCGCCAGCTCCTTCAGGGCATGCCCCTTGCAGTACCCGTCGAAGAGCCAATCTAACTTCTCCTCGGCTTTAGGGTTGTACTCCTTGAAAGCAGACAAATCGAAGCCAGGCAGGCCGAGCTCCTTGACCTTATCCAGGGCTTGCGTGAAGCCGACCTGGAGGATGGGCCCGTTGAGAAGGGCGACGTCCTGGGCGAACTGTTCGGATGAGATGAACTCCCGAACAGCCTTCTTCCGCTCCCGACTGACGGTGCCGGAGAGCTCGATGGCATGGTCCTCCCTCAGCTTGGCCACACCAGCCTTCTCCTGGTAGAGCTCCAACCTAGTGGAGGCGAGCTAGACCTGAGCTGTGTCCAACTCTTTCTCAGCCTTGCCCAGTTTGGCCTTAAGGGAGTCCGTCTCCTTAAGGGCCTGGGCAAGCCTCTGCTCCGTCTCCCGATTCTGCTTGCACATTTTCTCCAAGTCGGGGGACAGTTCGGAGAAGCGAGTCGCCAGGGCAGCCCCAGCGGCGTTGGCCTGAGGCGGGGAGAAAGCAAGTCAGCACGCCACGCCACCCGAACAGAACACAGAGGTGCGACTGGCCCAAAGGTTAGAAGACTTACTTGAGCCTGGGCGGTGTAATACACGTCCAGGAGCTCGGGGGGGTTGGCCAGCTCCATCCACCTCTTGTCGCGTGGGAGGACCGCGCCCGTAATCAGCTCGCGAGCCACCTCGGGAAACTGGGCTCGGTCGTTGATGGAAAGTCCCCAGGACGGACAGAAGCTGCGGGGGTCGTGCATGGTGGGGGCTTGGCCCGGCTTCAGAGGGGCTATGTGGCGAAAGTGCCACAAGCTCGGGGGAGGCGACTCCTGAGCATGCTTCTCAGCGGAGCCAACGCCCAGGTGGACTGGCCCCCCTGATGTCAGCATAAGGGGAGGGGGCTGAGCTGGGACTAACGCGAGTTTCTTCCCGGGCTGGGAGGGCTCGTCCGTTCGACCTCTCTTCTGCCCAGCCGCCTTCTTGTTGTTGTTGGCGGCCTTCTTGGAGGGGGAGGAGGTGTCCAGTGCTTCCTTCTGGGGAGCTGGGCCGCCCCCTGGGGTCGAGGCCGTCCCAGGGGCCTCCTTGTCAGCCTCTGGCTGAGGAGGGGGGGTAGCCTCCTCAGTGGGTGCGCCTAGCAGTTTGGAAAGCCTTCTCACCGCAAAAAATATCGCTGGATCAGCCAAAACAGGACGGTAAAAAAATATACATGTACGCAAATGCAATGAACTACAGGGTCAGGGTCAGCGTTACAGGCGTCGAGGTCGATAGGGGAGGCCACTACCTCGCCAGGGGACCCGGACAACGTCCCCATCAGCCCGGCCGCAGAGATCTGCTTGCTGGAGAACTTGGTGGCAAAGAGCTTCACCTTAGAGCTCAACAGCTGGATGAGGGTTTCAGAGTCCAGGTCCTTCGGGTAGGGGTCAGTCTTGACCTCCCCGACCTTCCACACGGTGGCGTCAAAACCGGTGGATTTGACAAAGAAGAAGTCCCCTTTCCAGTTCTTGACGGAGGAGGGGAATTTGTGGAACAAGTCCTGGCAGCCCTTGTCCCCCCGACCTTGGTTCCCGGTCCGGCGGGAGAAGTAATACGACCCAGTAAGGGCTGCCTTGCTGATGAAAGCAGCTCGGAAGAGGGAGAGAGAGTAAGGAATGGAGCAGAGTTTGCAATAGATCAGAAATCCTATGATGATCCTGATCGAGTTAGAGTGGACTTGGGTGATCCTGAGCCCCCAATAGCTCAGGATCTCGGCCACGGCCGAGGGGATCGGTAGGCAGAGCCCCCCGATCAGCTGCTCCTTGTAGACGGCTACGAAACCGGGGGGAGGTCAGCTGGCTCGGTCGTCGGGCCCGGCAGCCCTTGGCTCGAAGGCCGGGGGGATAGAGTAGGACCTGACCAGCTCGGCCACCGCCTCGGGCGAGATGGTGACCTCCTCGTGGTCGGGGTAGTCGTAGCTAAATTCGGGATCATCCCCCTGCTTAGGGCCAAGGGTCCCCTCGGAGGAGTCCCTATCCTCTCCAGTTCCTCCCTAGGCCCCGCCAAGGGAGTCATGGGTAGACCTGGGGGAAGGGGTGGAGCCGACCCGTCGCTCGAGGTAGGCATCGAGCTCGGCCGCCTCCTCCAGCTCCCGGGCTGAAGGGGAATGGGCAGAAGGAGAACGATCGGAAGAAGAACTCATAATGTCTATGGGGTCAAGCAGGTCAGGGTTAGAAGCAGAAGAGGAAGAAGGAGGAGGAGGAGAAGGCGAAGGCGAAGATGAGGACGAGGATGAAGAAGAAATGAAGATTCTGGTGGCTCTACGACGGGCCGGACTCTGGGACGCGGTGGAAGTAACGTCGGAATAACCCGACATAAAAAGCAGGAGGTGGCAGAAGGGGGGAGGGACACTGGAAAAGGAAAAGGAAAAGGAATCACAAAGGGACTTACTGATGATCAAAGCGGGGGGAGGATGGAAGAATCGCCGGAATCTGGGCACGGGAAACCGGATGTTGCTGGAAAATGGAAATGCAAATGCACAAAGGGAAGAGAAAGTGGCAAATGGAACGGATGGAAATCTGGTAACCCCTATTTATAGGGGGAAAAATAGGGGGAAAACGGTTGCTTGAAATCGAACCGTCCCATGTGAACGCATTAATGATGGTACGGGAATCGAGGAGACGCGACAACTGAAAGGACGTGGGCACGGCTTTTCTGCAAACCGCACTGTACCGGAAAGGCAGAGCAGTGCGCGGCACTGGCCTCCCACGTGGCAGGGGTAGATTAGGTCTGCCTGACAGCCCTACCTAATTTAGGGGGCTAGTGCAGAGGCCCCATCTTGGGCCGGGACACGTGGAAGCCCAGGTGTGACCGAGCTGGGCCTCGACCTCAGGCCCCTAGCAGCCCCCCTGGGCCGCACCACCACTAGGGCTCCAGAAGGACCTGGGGGCCATCCCGCAGAGGTCGGAGGAAATCCCCCTGAGTGCGAGATATGGACTATTCTGGGCAGGTCCCGGGACGTACGGAGGTCGGACTCCCTTAGCAGGTATGAAAGGTAACTCACACCAAGGAGGGAAGGTACGCTCACTATTGGAAAATAACTCTCGACTGTCTACTCCTGTGAACTTGACTCACTGGAAAGCTAACTTGACCGTCGGAGTGCCCTCGGGGACGACCCCCGGGCCCCCTTTGCTAGTTCACACTTGTTTGTCTTGCAGGCTTGGAACCAGCTCGTCCATCAGCACGCCGAACTCATCCGATCAGCTCGGTCCGGGGAAGTTCAGCGCTTCTTCAGGGAGGTTTCTGAAATTATTCTAAAACTTTAGTGGCAAGCGTGTCCCAATAATAGGTATGTCATGTGCAGGTACAGGGGGTATCAGTCTTGCTCAGACTACTCAAAAAACTAGTGCGAATGCACTAAAATATCATTGCTAGTGGACAAGCATGTTGATAGGGTATTAATTGTTAGTAATTTTTAGTGTTAATTTCCTTCTTTGTCCTTGCCAAATATTGTTTTAATTATTAATATATACTTATTTTTTGTATTTGAACCTATCTACAGGAAGTGGAGCTGACAAATGCTAAAAGGGAAATTTTATTGGGAAAAATCCTCCACACGCCAAGCCTCCAGCGGATTTACAGGTTGGGCCCATATAGTGCTACGAAGAAACTCCATTTTCGGTTGCTGATGGGTAGTTCTTACTATGGAGAGTTGACTTGTATTAGGAGTCCTCCTACCAAACGGGAAGTAGAGAAGAATTCGGCAGAGCTACTTTTGGGACTTGGGACTCTTAATTTCGGTGGGGACCACGGACTAGATTGCATTGCGCCATTTCCTTTGGCTTTTAAAGGGACAATCGTACAGGGGTTCTTAGGACTAGCTCTTAGGATAGTTTTAGCTTTAGTTTTTCTTTTCTTTTCCCTTTGTCAGGCACACGCCAACTGTTCGACAATATTCCCCAATGAAAAAGACATCTTTTATTTCTTGCTTTCTAGTAAAAAAACGCAATGCCTTTGCAATCAATTAATTTGCGTGGAGATTTAATTATGTGGCGTGGTTAAGCCTCCCATCTAGTCAAGGGTCAATTCGACGGCGCAATCCCGAAAATCTGTGAGATCTAATTAGTTTTCACGCGTTTCTCAATTTATTAATATTTGCACGTTGTCTGCTTGAATTTTCATGGGATTATTTTATTAATTGGATGTCAAGGGCCCAATGTTCAATGTGATTTATTAATCTCGTGCCAACTTAGTTAATTAAATCCGTAATTGTTTGATTAATTAATATTAGTGGCAACTGGTGTGTTTACACATTAGGGGAACGTGTAATATAATTTAAATAACCCTTGTAGCGTGTTATTGATTAGGGTTAGGTTTTTCTAGTTATTAATGCAATTGGAAAATTAATTCCTACGGTCGTACCTAGGAATATTTTTTGGTTAGGGGTGATCAACGGTCGTATCTTGGTTATCTATAAATTAAGGAAAAATTGGTCGTTAGAGTTCATCGGCGACTATAACTAGCCTATTAATAAATTAAGTGAACCTCTCTTGCATCAATGATCAGATAAATGGACTGTGTCTGAATAGTTGTATCCTTGGCTAGAATTTAACTATTCTTGATTTAATTCCTGCTACATTCGTGCTAGTTAATTATTCATTTTTTAGTTTAATTGCTTAATTATTTTTAGTTTCATTCCGATAAAATCCCCCTTTACCAATTGGAATTTAAAAAAGACAAATACCCCCAGTCCCTGAGGAGACGACCCTACTTACCACTGTCTACTATTTAGAAATTTTTGTCAACTAATTAAATTTGGTATATCGGATTAAGCAAACTCTTCAGGAACAGGGTGAATCAAGTAACCCATTGCACATCTAAAATCCCTACTCCAGTACCTAGGATTAATTATTGACTGCTTTTAGTGATAGTTAGGTTATTATTATTATTATTGCACAGGCTCAACACCCTGTCACATGTTGATATGAATTATTGAAAGGACGAAGATGTATTGCCAAACAAACTAATGTCGTATCCTACAGAGGAATAGAGATGTAATTGGTAAAAGAAGTGAATAGTTAAATAAAAATTTTAGAGAAAAAAAAAGGAAAAAATATTTAAAGGGTCAACATGAGTGTCTCTCTGCCACATCTTTCATGCTTTGTCCTCTCCTGCTCCCGGTCTTGGAGCATATAATTAAAGAAATGAACGTGTTTGAATGTTATCATCCCAATTTTGAAAGCAAACGAATAGTCATTCAATTTGAAAGCAGGCTTTCACAACAAAATGTCAGCTTTAATATGAATGGGGAGCACAGAATGCAAAGAGCCATGTGAGCTTCTAGCGTAAATTAATGGGTGTCAGCGCTTTAGTTTCTATATGGTTGAAGACTTCAAATTGCCACAAAAATTTTGCTCATGCTCTCCTCTCTTTATAACGTCCCTTATGCAATGTTTTCAAACCCGGACCGGACCGGCCGGTCCGACCGATTCGACCGCGACCCGGCCATGTGTCCGGTCCGGTTCATTACTTGTGTTGACTTGGTTCAAGAACCGGTCAAACCCGTAAAAAACCGTTCAAACCGTTAAATCTGAATCGAACCGTGAACCGCGGTTTTTTAATTTTGGGCAAAATTGATTGAATTTTGACCGAAATTATCTAAACCTATTCTTTAGTTCACTTTTCAATCTTCATTCGGTCTTCTACTCTTCGTCCTTTGCTTCGCCGCCGCTTCGCCCTTTTGTTTTTCAGCCAACAATCTTCCTCCATAGCCTGCCCCTGCTTCACCTTCACGGCTTCACCACCACCTTCAGTTGCTGATCAGAAGCAAGATGATGGTTTTGATGAGTTTGATCCTCGTAGCTCATTTTCAGGTAAGATCTGGTTTCACCTTCACGGCTTCACCACCACCCTCTTATTTAGTTTGATTTCACAAAAGATCTGGTTTGTCCTCAAATTAGAAAAGGTATTTTTTTTGGTTTGTCCTCAAATTAGATAAGCTGATCAGTTTGTCCTGCAATTTTTTTTTTACTCGTTAATTGGCTTTGTTGTCTGGCTTGAAGATTGTAGCAAAGGTGAATCAGTGGGTTAATCTATTATCTTATTGTGGAGACTGAATCAGTGGGTTTTTTTTTTATCTTATTGCTGGCTTGAAGGCTCGTTAGTTGGCTTTGTTGCACGTTGCAGTGATGAGCTCGTTGGCTGTTGCAGTGTTTCTCTCTTTGTTGTCTAAAAATTGGTAGTAGCATTTTCGTTCTTTTGGTCCATTAGGAGATTGCAGAGGGATTCAATTGAATGAGGCAGTAAAAGAATTTGGAATAAGAAAGAACAGAACTAAGAGCTGCCAATCTCATATGATTGATTCTTTAACTGAAACTATGAAAGGCACTCTTCAAGAAAGAACCAAGCAGATGCTAGTTGGCTATGTTTGACCTTTCGCAATCATTTGTTTCATTAAGAATATTTCCACTTGGATGCAAAAGCAGAATGATGCAATAGCATAATCCTCCACATGCCACCGCATCTCACCTAGTTTTAACATGCATGGACAGAGAAATATCTGACTTACCTATGATTGAGCAATTTACATAATTCTTAATTAGCCATTAGGCCTCCATGTACTAAGCTGCTGTCTACCTGGCTGTTTGTTTTTGTTCTTGTTTCTTTGGGTATTAACTCTACCTTGAATTTTGCTAATAGTTCTTGGTATTTACCTGTAATTTACTTATGATTCAACATGAAGGGAATTTCTGGTCTTGGATTTTAGGTAGAAGTTTGAGAAGAAAGAAAATGTTAACCATTATTAACACTAGGTGTATATTTTAGTTTTGGCAATTATTACAAGACTAGGATTATTTTCTGTGCATAGGTATATGTGTGTATATATATATAATTTATTTATTTATTTATTTATTGAACCGGGGTTGAACCGGTCCGACCGGTTGAACCTCGACCCTTTTACTTCACCGGTTCATTTAACGGTCCGAGTTTTAAAACATTGCCCTTATGACGGCTCTTTAACTGGACGTGAATGGATGGAAGAGTTGTTCAATGGATATCACCAACAAATAATGGAAAACATGCTTATAATCATTGATAATTTCACTCGATTATGTGAAATACTAGTGTAGAACGGTTATGTATTTTAGTCCTATCAACAAAGGGTTGAAATCAAGTAAGCTTTCACAATGACGTTAGTCATGGTTAGTTATCGCCATACTCAACCCGTGATAGCCAAACGCTTCAATTGATCAATGGAGACAATTAGTCGAAACGTGTATAGGGTACTACTTGGGTTGTGCAGATTTGCCTCCACAATAATAAGGCCGTAAAATCATGATAATGTTCACCCAAGAATAGGGAACTCAAGAGATTTCTATCCATGGTTCAAGGTAAAGTTACCATGACTTTATATCAATTTTCCTTGACTCAAACTGATTCGTTGGGTAGCTGCTAGCTTTGGCCAAAAAGCATAACATTTGCCTCATGAAAAGGATTGCACAGTCATCTTCTAAAATTAATTATTCCATTCACCCACTGATGGCAAGGTGTCGTTGGAGTTTTGGATGGCACACATATTTCAGTATGCCCGCTCAGTGGAGAGCAAATGGCGTATACCAATCGCCACAGAACTCACTTGCAAAATGTCCTAACAGAGTGTAATTTTGACGTGAGGTTCAATTACGTGTACGCTGGATAGGAAGGTAGTGCCCATGATACTCCCTTTCTAGAATCAACTTTGATGCCGCTATTCGGTTTCCCGATTCTGCCTTTCGGTCATAAGTGGCGATTTAAATGTTTGGCATGCACACACATAATATAGTTAGACTATTAAATTTTGTGCTGACATTTCGTCAACTTTTTTTGAACCATAGCCAAGTACTACTTGGTCAATGCAGCGTATAGGAACATTCCGAGTTTCTTACCACCCTTCAAGAATTTTCATGAACGAGATCTAGTCAAATGGTTGTTTAACAATTGACATTTACAATTTTAGAATGTTATAGAGCGCACTTTTGAAGTACTGAAGGCAAGATTCAAATTCGTCATGGGCCCAGTGCCGAACTTCTATATGAGCACCCAAATCAGTGTGGTAATTATATGTTGTGCGTTACATAATTTTTAAGAATGGCACAGCCTGGGGACGCCCACTTTCGAAGGTTACCACCTAAACCTGAAGAAAGGGTACGTATGCAGTCGTTAAATGTTCCTCGAGCAGAGGTCGAGGTATGGAAGGCAATACGGGATGCAATGGTGGATGAAATGTATGCAGCACAAGGTCGATGCAGGTGCTAGCTACAAACACCTGAAATATTCTTATGGTATCATCACTATTTAAGGAACTACTGACATAGTCAATCGAACTAAAGTTGATGATCGAAATTGAAGTGGTACCCTGTGATCAGAAACTCCAATGTCGAGCATTTATCACCTAAGTGTGAACCACTTACAAGACTATCTTGATGGGAAAAGGATAAATAAATGTTTTGACTGTTCAAACAATTATTTGAAGTAATTATTCTAGACTGTCCAAACAAGTATTTGAAGTACTTATCCTGTTTTTGCCGTCCAAACAATTATTTAAAGTAATTATTCGCTGTCCTAACACTTATTTGGAACTTTCATTAGTCACAAAAGTCAATTTTGAATACCCCAAATAAATATTCCAAATAATACACTATAATATTCAAGACAATGTCCCACTTGTCTCAACTTTACTCTTGTTCTCAAGACTCACTGGCTCATTACTTCATCAAATTGATAGCAAGCTTGGTAATTGGAATCGCAGCCACTCTGCTCTTCCTCGTCTCTCAATCTCGCAATCTCACATATTCCACCATATTCGTAGCTGATAAAATAGAAGAGTATTCATTGGATTTAGAATACACAAGCTTCTTGAGGTAATCATTGCTCCCTTCACCAAATTTGAAGTTAAACTTGTTTAAAAGTAAGATATATTTGTGTTTTTACCTTAGGAAAACAATCACAAAATCGATAGGAGAAATCTATCTTATAATTGTCTTCACATTTTTCACAATTTTACGTCTCTAAGATTCATGATAAAGCTATTTTTGCAACATGGTTTATAAGTTGTCGAACATTTCAAAGTTGAACTTAAGACTAACCTTGAAACTAGAAAGATTCATCTCATCCTGGAGCTCCCATCTTTGATATTGCTGTAAAATACCTTTTCTGAAGAACATTTGGTGCCTCAATATCTTTTGTGCCGTAGAAGCAAATTCTATTGAACTGATTGAGTATTTGAACGATAACCAACATGTATGGATGTGAACGTTTTGTAGATGAGGCAATGCCTTGTTTTGTCACACCATAATTTTCATTCCTTTTTTTAATAATTTTATTTTCTTTCTTTGAAGATGATTTTTCTATCTTTGCATGCTTTGATGTTTGTAATCTTGGAGAAATGTATGGTGTTTAGTAGATTGGCTAACTGAGTGGGAAAATATTTTGTGTCTCTGGCTAATATGTAGACAAAATCTTCATACGCATAATGTGTACGTGTAAATTTCTAAAACATAATTTGTAAATGAGAGATCATCATTTTGGTTTTATTTCTTTTGTTTTCCTCTGCCTGGTACTTTGGACTTGTAATGCATAAGAAATTGGTGATTCTTTATTTTACTACTAATGACAGATAGTGTTATTAGCTATATTAAACTCCAAAGGACTACTTATCTAGTGAAATGAGCTTGTAAGATTGTGATGTTCATCTCAGTGCTTTCTTGCATTTTGCCATGTAACAGGTACACATATATTTATTGATCAGAGAGATTGATCTATAGTAGAAAATTTTGGAGATGATGGGTGCTGTATTCGAATGCATAGAGTTCCTAACAAAAAAAGTCACAGCTGGTGCTGGTTCTTCAAGCTTGGATCGCCTTCAATCTATACTGAAGGGCATAAAGTATCCCTTTTCGGAGATCCTATCAAAAGTCACAAATGATTGGGATTTTTTGAGAAAAATTTGGGAATCCGCTCATAAGGGGAATGATGCTGCTACAGATGACGAGAAGAAAAATAGGCACATCTGCCTCAAGATTGAAGCTACAGCTGTGGAGATTGTCCAGGAACTTATTCGTTTCCGCGAAGAAAAGATGGTCGATGATCACCGGGTAAAAGATGTAGAATTCCTAAACGAATTAGCCCTTGATTGTGGAAGAAAAGCACAGCGCTTGATTGCTGAAGTTGAAGAAGCTCTTGACCATTTGTACTTGATGTGGTCAAGAGGCGGAGGCAGCAGCACCAGCAGCAACTCATTTGTATTTGATCTCTCCTTTTGCATACATTTACTACAATATGTACGATCAACTGTGTCCACAATTGAGATTATGGCAGCTAATCACTGGGGTTATGAAGATTCTAGTCTAAAGATCCAATTCCATTCCTTCCATCGTAATGTAATTTACATAAAAGATTACGTTGTTTCATTATCATCAGGAGCAACAGCAGATGTACTACGACAAACTCATCTTTGTTATCATGCTCATGGACTGCCTAGTTTTGATGCTTGCGTAGGCCATATTTTATCCCTCGCCCTACGAATTGCAAATCGATGTAGTGATTACTGGTTAAATTGCAAGACAGGCCAAATCCAAGTGATGGAAAGAGAGCTGATTGAGCTCCTGGTGAATTTGCAGAGTGAAATTCATCCTAGTAATCCCAAATTCATGGGTTTCCATCTCAATTTCCTTATGGCTCTCTGCTCTGCTAAGAAGTTTGCATTGGAGGATCTTCTGCGGAGGTTTTGCCACTATCTCTTCTTTCATGAACATGGATATTTTCGAGCCCAGGTATTCTGGCTATTACAACTTTTTCTCTACACCATTTCTATATTAGATGATGAGGACACAGCACAAAGTTTCATTCCAGAAATTCTTGCAGTGCTAGTAGAGTTGGCATGTATATTCAAGTTAACTGGTCGTAATGGGAAAAAACTAGGTAACTCACCTCGCTGTTCTGAGTTACTTACAAAGATTTGTCTTCTCGAGGCAGAGCTTTTCCTTGTGGTGCAAATCCATAGCATGAAATGCAATACAAACACTTCTTCTCTTTCCTCTGGTATGCTTCCCAATTCAGTGATGCATGACTGTAGACAAATCCCCAAGAGGCTGCGCATGTATTCTGGGAAGTTGCCCCAAGAAACGAGATTAGATTGGCAAAAGTTGGTGGCACTGATTGAATCAGCATTCGAGGAGGAAAAATTTCTTTTTGAGTCATCTAGGCGCAAGGAAATCACAGAGTTAGCGGCAAAAAACTCACTTCTGCGACTTCGTTTTGAGATTGTGATTTTCAAGGGAGAGTCATTTCTGACGGAGCTATTGCTTGTGAAGAGCAAGAATGATGAAAGGCATATGGCTCATTGGGAAGATCAAATCAAAGTCCACCTTCGGAAGCTTGAGTACATTGCACTAATTCTGTCAGATGAGAGAGTCAGGGAAAAAGAGGACATATTAGGAGCAATTGGTGAATCTTTTATGAGGCTGACATGTTTCTCTTACTATTTCCTTAACACACAAGATGAAATGACCAACCTTTCATATTCTGAGCAGTTAGATAATGTGGTGCATTTGATCAAGGCAAAGCTCACAGATATTATTCCTCAATTTCCGAAGTTAAATTTCCCCAAGGCTTCTAATTTGGAGTTATTTGATTTTCTTTGTAGAAGGCTTGGGGAATTTCTAAGACATGATCCCGCCTCAACTGCACTGGTGAAGCACCATGTTGAAGAGATTCAAATATATCTCAAGTCATTGAGGCCTTTTCTGGAGAATGTTTCAGAGTTAGACATTGAGAAGCATCCAGAGCTAGAAGATCTTCTTGATCGAGTCACTGATTCAGCATATAAAGTGGAGTACATTGTTGATTCAAGTGAGGTTGATGCTCAATCGCAGGAATTCTTTTGGTTCAGTGATATGGTAGAGGAGTTAAGACTTCTTAGCAAGAAGGCCAGGGGAATTCAATTGACAACCCCTGACGCGGAAGTCCAAAATTCGATGAATGTCACCCAGGTTGTACTTGACAGGTTATCAAGAAATAGTACACCAGAAATCAATGAAATTGTGGTGGATCTCAGCAACAGAGGAAATGAAATTCTCAACCAGCTTATTGGAGGATCTCCCCAACTAGATATCATTGCTATTGTTGGAATGCCTGGTTTAGGTAAGACAACATTGGCGAGGAAAGTATACGACAGCAAGCGTGTCAGATATTACTTCCATTGCCGTGCATGGTGCACTGTTTCCCATGTATACGAGAAAAGGAGACTGTTGATTGAGATTCTAAAAGGCGTTCACGGGCTTATGGACGAGATTCATCAAATGAATGATGAAGAGCTCGAGTCCAAATTGAAAAAGTGTTTGCTGAGAAACAAGTATCTCATAGTTATGGATGATGTTTGGGATGTTGAATTTTGGAATGATTTGAAAACATCATTCCCAGATGATAGAAATGGAAGTAGAATTTTGTTGACAAGTCGCCTCCATCAAGTGGCCTTGAAACTTAAACCAGAAAGGGATCCTCTTTCTCCTGGCCTTTTTTCACAGGCGGAAAGTTGGAAGCTGTTAGAAAAGAAGGTGTTCAAAGAGGAACATTGCCCTGAGGAGTTGTTGGCAGTGGGACAAGAAATTGCTCTCCTCTGTCAAGGATTGCCCCTTGCAGTTGTAGCTGTAGCGGGTATACTAAAAAAGACAGAAAAGAGCCAAATTTCGTGGAAAAGAATAGCGGACAGCTTCAGCTTACAGAACATCGATAACCCAGAAGCTCAGTGCAAGGAAGTCTTAGAACTCAGCTACAAAAACCTGCCGGAATATCTAAAGCCATGCTTTCTCTATCTTGGAGTTCTTAACAGAGACAGAGACATTCAAGTTATCAAGCTGATACGGTTTTGGCTTGCGGAAGGTTTCATACCACAAACTCAGAAAAAGAGCTATGAGGATGTAGCAGAGAATTTCTTGATGGACTTGATTGACAGAAGCTTGGTGACAGTCTCCCAAAGAAGGTCCAACAAGAAGGTCAAAGCATGCAGGCTTCATGACCTCGTACTTGATTTCTGTAAGTCAAAAACCAAAGAGACCAACTTCTTTCAGCTGGTCACCAGGTTTGATCATCCATATGCTTCTTTTCCCAGTTCTGATTATGGTTTCGAATTTGACTTTTACTGTCATTCATCTCCTGCATCATTTGCATCCTATCGGTTGGCTATATCTTTGAAGCGAAACCACTTTGTTGAATCAAAACCTTCTGGCGTGGCCACCCGTTCTTTGGTGTTCTTTGCATCAACAGATTCCGAACCTAGATGCCCTTATGACATTTCATTCATTTGCCACAACTTCAAATTACTTAGGGTGTTGGATTTGGAATGCATCAATTTGGGTGTTTCTTTTCCTGTTGAAATCGGACTGCTTCTCTACTTGACATATTTAGCAGTTGGGGGCTACATACGATCTATTCCACATTCCATAGCCAACCTCAGGAAATTGGAAACTCTTATTGTGAAGGGATTACGGGGGAAGATCATCTTACCAAATACTATCTGGCGCATGACGTGTTTAAGGCATCTTCATGTCAATGTTCATGTTGCCTTTGACTCGGATGTTGAAGAATTTGTTGATAGCTCTGCATTAGCAAATTTGGTCAGCTTTTCCTGCCCGTCCCTTTTTTGTGGTGAGGATGCAGAAAGGATAATCAAGAGGCTTCCAAATCTTTGCAAATTGAGTTGCATATTCTATGAATCACAAGATTCTTCCACCAGTTGCAATCGGTTTCCAAGGTTGAAGTTTCTGTCTCATTTGGAGTCCCTCAAGGTCTTTTACTACGGGAACCCTCTTCACAATGCCGAGTTCGATCTGCCATTGAGTTTGAAGGAATTGACTCTGTCACGCTTCCGCCTATCATGGACTCGTATCTCTGCAATTGGCACTCTACCAAACTTGGAAGTTCTCAAGTTACTTTCTGGTGCCTTTGTGGGGCGAACATGGGACATGATGGAAGACGAGTTCCAGAAACTCAAGTTCTTGAGCTTAGACACTCTGGACATCGCCGAATGGAATGCCTCTTATGACCATCTCCCCAAACTTGAGAGACTTGTCTTGCGAAATTGCAAAGACCTTGAGAAAATTCCGGAAGATCTTTCTGACATAACTTCATTGGAAACAATTGAAGTGCATTGGTGTGGACCATCTGTGGAAGAGTCGGCAATTGAGATTGGGAAAGCAACCGGGGACATCAAGGTCCTTATCACGAGTTCACATTTGAGACCATGAGCATACCTTGAATTGCGTTACTGTATTCTTCCACTCACTTGAAAGTCTATTGATGAAAATCCAGCTACTTACCCAATAGCCCTACTCAATACTGTTAATTGCTAAATCCAGAGCTGAACACTCGTAACTTCTTTGTCTAGTACTTTGGTGTAGTAAATGATGCTTGAATCTAGTCCCTGTGAGCATCTTTCTTTGCCTTGTTCTGGGTTAAATTTTTGAAAACTCCTGATTTAAATATCCCGGGGTATTGGTGCTCACAGAAAGAAGGCCGAAGTCTTTTATTTAAAGGGTCAGCTGGAACTTTTAGATGTTTTCATTCACCACAAAATATTTAGCTGTACTGAACACTGATCATTGTTATCCAAAGATTTTTCCTTTAGGCCAAAACTTATTTTGAACACTTGTCTTTTGGCCTATCATTTTTTACTAGCCTAATCAAATGAGCATATAACCCCCAAAACAATGCAAATTCTAACATTTTCTCTTTAAAAGGAATCCAATACGACAAAGAGAAAAGTCGAACAATAGGGCCCCTCTTTAACTGCAGCAAAATTTTAAACTTTCTGACCATTTTGTCTTCGAGTCAAAAGTTGTCATAGTGTGTTTTTTTGCCCCATCTTTTGGCCATTTGATTATGCTTTTAACCAGCTTTAGCCGAAAGAATTGTTGATTGGAGCGATAAGACTTTTAGAGTAATGGAAATAGCTTTTTCAATAGAACTCGAATTATTTGTTTAATATGTGATTCCTACAACTAGTCCACAATAGTAAAGATTTTTTTTTTTATTTTTACACCAGCAAATTCAGATCAAGTCATGTAACATAAATTCAAATAGAATAATAAGATTTTTTTTTTCTCAAATAGAATAATAAGTATGTCAAAAATAGTATGCCAATCCAGTGACAGAGTTGGGACTTAGGACTCCAAGGTTAGAGGGCAATAATCACTTTAGGACACAATGCACACGGTCATCGAAGGCTAGGTTTTCTTACATACTACATAATTTTCCAGAGCATGTAAATAACCAGTACAAAGGTTTCGTCAATGTTTTCAAAATTGTAATGAGTTTCAAGAACAACGATAATGTTGAAACAATGATGCCATTAGGGTTTTTGTGGACTAGACAATTATAGTTCTTGGTAGATGAATTCAAATGCAAATTATTCACTCATTCTTATATCCCAAGTTTTAAGGTCTTTATTTTATTTTTTTTGGTTTTAAACAACAAATCATGATAATATCATTTGGATAATTTAAAAAATATTTGACTATGATTTAAAAAATATTTGACTAAGTTTCATGCAAATCAAAGTCTATTCTACAAAGTTTTTCATATTATTGACTTTTGCATAATTTATAAAATTTCAATCACTATCCTTTGTTGAATATTAAACAATGATTTTCAAGCGAGAGAAAAAAATATTAAGTTATGAATATTTCCCAAAAAAAAAAGCATCTAAAATTCATCTAGTTTCATTCAAGACCTTTAGTCTATAAACTCATAGATCTTAAAAGTCATGATAAGATATAAATCACAAGTATAAGATTCCACCAACAACTTAACTGTTTATCGGCATATATGCATGAAACCAAATTACATGTAAAATTGAACAAATAGGCCATGACCACTAGCGATTTTAGTGGCAAGAAAATACTTAATAAACAGACCTAAGAAAAGTCACCAAAAGCAATAAGTTAAATCTCACAAATAAGCCAGTCAAGTAGATCTAATTTTATAATTTTGTTCACGGCAATATAATTTTGAAATAAAGATAAGTTTAAAGTACACATGCATGAGCAACTTGAAAAGAAAACAATAAAAATTCTCATCCTTTAGACCAAATTCCAATTCCACGAACCACTTACTCCATTCACGAGCGGCACCCTTGTACTACTACTAATCTTTTTGTCTTAAACCTTTAGTCAATGCCAATGCACCTTATATAATAAGGAACTTGAAATTTCTTTCAATTACTTAATTATTAATAGATAAGTTACAAAGGCTTCTCAACATCACGCACAATCATTAACTTATAAGGCATAAAGGCTTCACTACTTTATGCATGTTTTCCTTCTTAGTTTTGTAGATAAGTTAGAGACTATTAAATTAATTAACTCTTCTAGAAACCAGTACTACTGAAATTAAAAACTTTTTGATGTCTAGTTTATCATTACAAAAGAAACTTACAAGACATATTTCATGTTTATCTAGTCTTTAATTTTAGTACTTAATTCACACATTACTGATATTAGTTCTCATTATATCAATTCTTTACTTTAATTCATTCTTATATTTCATTTCTGCTAACTATTGGTCTTCTATTAATCTAATTTAATGAGTATTAGTAACAAAAGAGTCATCACTATCCATATAATATTAAAGAAAATGTATAGCCCTTCCACTTACTCAAAAAATTAGCTGTTATGTTTCTACAAAAATGAGAAATAATTCCAAAACATGGCAAATTCAAGCTAATATATCTAAAATATAAACCCAAAAATAGGGGATGTCACAAGTCTTGGGTTCAAATTCCTTCTCTGTTAAAAAGAAAAATTTTAAAAAGTGCAAGGAAAATGTTAATGCTTAAAGCACTTTTTTCCAACAGAAAAAAAATACTTGTCAGATTTATTTGTCAAAAAAAAATAAGTGCTGATATCGACATAGTGAGACCAATATAATGACGCATTAAAGTAATGAAATCCAACTGCTAGATAGTAGACACTGAAATTTATTTGCTTACATCATCATTACAATTTCCAACACACCTTTTTATCTTTTCAATTACCTTTTTATCTCACTTACATCACATCACAAAAAATGTTATAGTAAAAATATCTCAAATAATTTACAATCCAAACAGAACCTATGAATCCAAAATCTTTTTTTTTTTTTTCTGATAGGATTCCAAAGTCTTCATTTCCAATGCGCATTGTCAGATTTAAACTTAAGGGTAAGTAAAATGCAAGCATCCTCAATTCACATGGCTGACACAGCATTTGCGTATTAAATATTTATCTGAATGACTGGTCAGACATCAATAGTTTTAAGCATAATTCATAGCGCGTTACTTGTAAATCTGCCAATAAAGACATTTTAAATCACCACTCAGACTTTTATAAACTAAAGCCACTACATGTTGGTTTAATTAGTAAATACAGAACAATGATTTTGAGAACATGTTGATTGATGTTTTCTACAAATATATAGAATCAATCGTAATAATAAATTCATTTGGAGTATTTCGGCAGTTAAACTCACAAGAATGAATTAATTTTTTAACTTTAATTACTCTACAAAAAAAGGGAACTCAAATTCAAGGGATTTTTTTATTACTAACTAAGAAATAAATTAAATAATCAAAAGAATGAAAATAAATTGGAAGAAATAGTTGGCAAGAAATAAGGGTTCCATGTGGATTCAGTGGAGAGCGGTTTTTAAAAATTGTACTATAGCATTGTATGTGAAAAAACTTGTCCGTGCAGTAAAATTTAAAATTGTATTGAGATATTTCTAAAAAAATTTTAAAACTCCCTACGCCTTGACCTACTAGCCACCACCTCCACCTACCACTACCATTATCATCCCCTTCTTTTTGGGGATGAGAAGGGGGCATGGGAGGGGAGGGGAGGGGATGCTAGGGAGGGTAGATGAGAAGAGGAGAAGGGAAGAGAGAGAAGAAAGGAAGAGGAGGCAGGAAGGGAAGGAAGGAGAGAGGAGAAGTCGTGATGGTGGCAATGATAGGTGGCGGGTGGTAGTGTGTGGTGGTGGTGGGTGATGAGTGAAAAGAAAAAAAGAGAAGAGGTGGGATTTTTTTTATTAAGTGTATTTGAAAAACTTGGAACATTTTTTAGGGTGTTTTGTAGTTGGGTTTATCGGATTTTGTTCCAAAATTTGAATTAATTATTCGAATATTCTTTTAACATACCAATAACATATCACACAAAAGTAATTTAGATTATCTCTTAATACATTTAAATTGTATCTAATTAAATCTCACATTTTCTTGAGATTACAAATATTCAATTAAACTTGTTAAAAGATTTTAATTATACCACATAAACCCTAAATTACTAAGTATATTTATCGACTCAGTGCCTGATTATATAGCTCTTCTCTATTCATACAAATCCTAAAAGCAAGTCTGTGGTGATCAAGCATAAACCTGTAATTAAAACAAAATAGATAACTTAAGACAAAATTCAAGAATTTAACTGGGATAGTTATTCAATACTCCTTCATGATACCTTAGACCTATAATTAAATTAGTTCAACATAGTCATGAATAACACCAAGAATTCAAGGATTAAATACATGAGTGAAGACAAGAGTAAATAAAACTTCTCCATTTTAGCCGCTCGATTCTCCATGTTGTCGCTCAATGATTCTTGACCAAGAAAAAGTTAAAAAATTATGAACTAAAGACTTGCCTAGTGTTTTTTTTTTCTCCCTAAATACGTTCTAAACAACCCCTATTTATAGCTTCTTAAATCCGCAGTTGAAATATCAGTAAGATTAGGTCTTGACAAGTAGCCAAAAGTTGAGTCCAAAGTATATATCTGCCAATCTCCAGTGCAATAACCGGTGCAATGTCTGGCACCTGTCATCGTCCTACGTGAAATAGTGAAAAAGTCTAGAAAATGTCCAGCCCAAAGTGCAGCTCAAAGTTCGGGCTGGACACCCTCCGACAACGATGGAATCCTTTTCATTTTTAGTCCATTTTTTAATCAATCACATAATTTTACCTACACAAATATTCAAATTAGACCCTTTCTATTTAAATTATGCGCAAATGTCACAAATACCTAACAATTTACACTTGTAAAAAAACTATTTAAATTCACAATCTATCACATATCATGACCGTGATTAGAAATCTGAATAGAAATAATACAAACTTTTATTTTAGCAAAAAGAAAAAACAAAAAAGACTTCTATTCTAACAACAACAAAAAAAAGAAAAAGGACTTTAACGTGGGCCGAATTCTTCAAATCCACAAAGGCAATTCAAAGGGGTGTTATAATAATAGCATATTCAGTATAGTTCTTTGGTCTTGGGTGAATAGATAAAATATACAAGTACGGACAAAACTGCAGCGGGTGGTTTTGCGTACTTTTATATAAAAAAAAAACCAAATTTTTAAGTGTAGGAAATGCAAAAAAGTTTTTGATTAGAGAGTGCAAGTTGTGTTTGTGCATGTGCTAAAAATATATGTTTTAGACTGAATACATCATTCATCAACTCAGACCTGGTTTTGAAACTATGTTATTGATCAGAGAGATTGATGTATGGTAGAAAAATTTGGAGATGATGGCTTCTTCCAATGGTGCTGGTTCGTCAAGCTTGGATCGCCTTGATTCTGCACTGAATGGCATAAATCATCGCTCGGTCGTCCTAACGAAAGTCACAAATGATTGTGCATTTTTGAGAAAACTTTGGGAATCTGCTCATAAGTGGAGTGGGAGTGATCATGCCGCTACAGATGAGGAGAAGAAGAATATGCACTTCTTCTGCCTCAGGATTGAAGCTACAGCTGAGGAGATGGCCCTGGAGCTTATTCGTTTCCGTGAAGAAAAGATGGTGGATGATCACCGGGTAAAAGATGAAGAATCCCTAAACGAACTAGCCCTTGATTGTGCAACAAAAACCATGCGCTTGAGTGCTGAAGTTGAAGAAGCTCTTGACCATCTGTACATGATGTGGTCAAGACGCGGAGACGGCAGCAGCGGCAGCAGCAGCAGCAGCAGCGGCAGCAGCAGCAGCAGCAGCGGCAGCAGCAGCAGCAGCAGCGGCAGCAGCAGCAGCAGCAGCAGCAGCTCATTTGTATTTGATGCCCATTTTTGCAAATATTTACTAGAATATGTACAACCAACTGTGTCCGCAATTGAGACTATCCCAGCTAATGACAGGGATGATGAAGATTCTACCGCAAAGATCCATTTCCATTCCCATTCCTTGCTTCATAGTTTATCGTACATGAAATGGTACCTTCTTTACCTTATTGCATTATTTGATGCCGTACAACATACTCATCGTCGTCATCATGCTCGCGGACTGCCTAGTTTTGATGCTTGCGTTGGCCATGTTTTATCCCTGGCCCTACGAATTGCAAACCGGTGTAGTGATTACTGGTTAAATTGCAAGGCAGGCCGAATCCAAGTGATGAGAAGAGATCTGATTGAGTTCCTGGTGAATTTACGCAGTGAAATTCATCCTAGTAACCCCAAATTCACGGGTTTCCATCTCAATTTCCTCATGGCTTTTCCTATACTAAGTTGGTTGCGTTTAAGCATTCGCTGTGGAATTTTTGCTTCGTCTATCTCTTCTCTGGTAGTGGTAAAGATGGACATTTTCGAGACGAGGTGTTTTTCCTATTAAAACTTTTTTTCTGCGCCACTTCTATACTAGATGATGAGGACACAGCACGAAGTTTCATTCCAGAAATTCAGGCTGTTCTAGTAGAGATAACATCTCTATTTGAGTCAACTGGTCGTGATGATAAAAAACTAGACAACTCACCTCGGTGTTCTGAGTTACTTACAAAAATTTGTCTTCTCAAGGCGGAGCTTTTTCTTGTGGTGCAAATCCATAGCATGAAAAGCAATACAAACACTTCTTCCCCTTCCCCTGATATGCTTTCCGATTTCGAAGATATCATGGACAACTGTAGACAAATCCCCAGTAGACTGCGCAGATATTCTGAGAAGTTGCCCCCAGAAACAAGGTTAGATAGGAAAAAGTTGTTGGCACTGATTGAATCAACATTCAAGGAAGAAAAATCTCTTTATGAGTCATCTAGGCAAAAGGAAATCACAGCATCTGTGGTGAAAAACTCACTTCTGGTACTTTGTTTTAAGATTGTGATTTTCAAGGGAGAGTCGTTTCTGACAGAGCAATTGCTTCTGAAGAGCAGGGATGATGATAGGCTTATGGCTCGTGAAAAAGATCAAATTAAACTCCTCCTTCTGAAGCTTGAGTATATCCCATTAATTCCCTCTGATGAGATAATTAAGGACGGAGAGGAGGGTTTAGGAGCAATTGTAGATTCTTTTAGGAGGTTGACATATTTTTCTTCTTATTTCCTTAGCACACAAGAAGAAATGACCAACCTTTCATTTTCTGTGCTGTTTGATAAGGTGATGCATTTGATCAAGGCAAAGCTCGCAGATATTATTCCTAAATTTCCAAAGTTTAATTTCCCAAAGACTTCCAAACTGCAGTTCCTTGATTTTCTTTGGAGAAACCTTGGGGAGCTGCTGAAATATAATCCTACATCAACTGTATTGGCGAGGCACCACATGGAAGAGATTCAAATACATCTCCAGTCATCGAGGTCTTTTATCAAGAATGTTTCACAGTTGGACATTGAGGAGCATCCAAAGATAGAAGATCTCATTGACCGATTCACTGATTTGGCATATAAGGCGGAGTACATAATTGATTCAATAGAGGATGATGCTCAATGGCAGCATTTCTTCTGGTTGGACAGTGTGCTGGATGAGTTAAGACTTCTAAGCGAGAGGGCTAGGGGAATTCATTTGACAACCCTTGATATGGAAGTCCAAGATTCCAAGAATGTCACCCAGGTTTCAGTTGACAAGTTATCAACAAAAAATACACCAGTAATTGACGATATTGTGGTGGATCTCAGTAACAGAGAAAATGAAATTCTCAACCAGCTGACTAGAGGATCCTCAAGGCTGGATATTGTTTTTATTGCTGGAATGCCTGGTTTAGGCAAGACAACGTTGGCAAGGAAGGTGTACAGCAGTCTTAAAGTCACGCGTCACTTCCATCTTCGTGCATGGTGCTCTGTTTCCCAAGAATATGATAAAAGGAGATTGTTGCTCGAAATTCTAACAGGGATTCATGGGCTTACAGAAGAGATTCGCCAAATGAGGGATGAAGATCTCGAAGATAAATTGCGTAAATTGTTACTAAAAAACAAGTATCTCGTAGTTATGGATGACATTTGGGGTATTGGGGCTTGGAATGACTTGAAAAACTCATTCCCAGATGATGCAAATGGAAGTCGAATTCTGTTCACCAGTCGCCTCCACAGAGTGGCCTTGGAAATTAAACCAGAGAGACCTCCTCTTTCTCTTAGCCTTTTTTCTCAGGAGGAAAGTTGGCAGCTGTTAGAAAAAAAGGTATTCAAGGAAGAAGGTTGCCCCAGTGAGCTGCTGGGAGTCGGAAAGGAAATTGCTTATCACTGTCAAGGATTGCCTCTTGCGGTTGTTGCGGTTGCTGGTATACTGAAAACGACAGAAAAAAGCCAAAATTGGTGGAAAGCAATCGCAGATAACTTGAGCTCACAAATAATTGATAATCCAGAAGCTCGGTGCAAAGAAGTCTTAGATCTCAGCTACAAACACTTGCCGGAATATCTTAAATCATGCTTTCTATATTTGGGAGTTCTTAATGAAGACAGAGATATTCTTGTGAGCAAGTTGGTATGGATCGCAGAAGGTTTCATACCAGAAACTGATAAGGGCTTTGAAGATGTGGCCGAGGCTTTCTTGATGGATCTAATTGACAGAAGCTTGGTGATAATCTCCAAAAGAAGATCCAACGGCAAAGTTAGAGCATGTCGCCTCCACGATCTTGTCCTTGATTTCTGTAAGTCTAAAACCGAGGATGAGAACTTCTTTCAGCTGATAACCAGGTCTGACAATCCATATGCTTCTTTTCCTAGTACAGATTATGGTTTCGAATTTGATTTTACAGTCATTCATCTCCCGTGTCATTTGCATCCTATCGGTTGGCTGTATCTTTGAAGAGAAGCCACTTAGTTGAATCCAAACCTTCTGGCTTGGCCACCCGTTCTTTGGTGTTCTATGCATCTACAGATTCAGAACCCAAACGCCCTTATGACATCTCATTCATTTGGCACAACTTCAAATTGCTTAGAGTCTTGGATTTTGAATGCTTCAATTTGGGTATTTCATTTCCTGTAGAAGTTGGAATTCTGGTACAATTGAGATATTTAGCAGTTGGAGGCTATTTGAAGTCCATTCCGCAGTCGATAGCCAACCTCAGGAAACTGAAAACTCTTATTGTGAAGGGATTAAGTGGTAAGATCACCTTACCAAATACCATCTGGCGCATCACAAGTTAAAGGCATCTTCATGTCAATCTCCATGTTGCTTTCGACTCAGATGCTGAAGAGCTTGGTGATAGCTCCATATTAGAAAATTTGGTCAGTTTTTCCTGCCCATCTCTTTCTTGTGGTGAAGATGCAGAAAGGATTATAAAGAGGCTTCCAAATCTTTGCAAACTGAGTTGCATATTCTATGGATCACCAGATTCTTCCATGAACTGCAATCATTTCCCGAGATTGAACTGTCTCACTCATTTGGAGTCACTGAAGATATTCTACTATGGAAGCCCTCTTAACAATGGCGAGTTCAGCCTCCCTTTGAATCTAAAGAAATTGACTTTATCAAACTTTCGCCTTCCATGGAGTCATATCTCCACAATTGGGAGACTACCAAACCTAGAAGTTCTCAAGTTACTTTCTGGTGCCTTTGAGGGGAAGATATGGGACGTGGAAGAAGAGTTTCAGAATCTCAAGTTCTTGAGCTTAGACAATTTGAACATTGCTCAATGGAATGCCTCTTGTGATGATTTTCCCAAGCTTGAAAGACTTGTCATACAAAATTGCAAAAACCTTGAAGAAATTCCGGAGGACTTTGGAAACATATATACATTGGGAATGATTGAAGTGCATTGGTGTGGAAGATCTGCAGAAGAATCTGCAAAGAAGATTGAAGAAGAATATGGAGATATCGAAGTCCTTATTAGGAGTTCAAATTTGAGATCATGAGCATGATTTTGATCACATACTTGTAAGTCTATTTAATGAATTTCTAGCTAGTTATACAATTGCTCCATTCATTTTTTGGATGATATCTCTTGTATTTCTATTTGGTTCAAGACATATAGCTAGTTGAAAACTACTTAATCTGCTGTTTCATAAATTGCAAAGCTATGTAAAATCTGGAAAGGCATTTGCTGTCCTCTTTAAACTCATTGCGTCTTGTTGTCTTAATTCTAGTACTAACTTGGATTTAAACTTGCTAGTACTGTTAATTGCTAATTTTGGAACAGACCGCTTGTAGCTTCTTAATCTAGGATTTGATTTGGTAAATCATGTTTGAATCTTGCCCATTTTCTTTGCCTTCTTTTAGGTTCAATTTGTGAAAACTTATCATTTAGATGTTTTGGGGAATTAGCGCTCAAAGGAATGGCGGTTGAGATCGGCTGGAACCTCAGAGGTTTTTGTTCGCCACAAGCAAGAAGATGATGCCAAGCTTTGCCTTACATTGGAACCTTCTAATTTTACATTCTGTTGAGATTATGTATGTTTTCCACCGGATGCAGCAATCTGACTGTGATTGCTGACTAGCTTTTTGTCATTTTCTATAGTCATTGAACTCTTGCCTACATCATTTAGTGAGTTGTTTTGTGCTGAATTCATGATGAATTGATGAAGTTGGAAGCCACTGGATGTGTTATGTTTGATGAAATTGAAATGCAACTGCTTCTTATTATCAAGACTACCTTTCACAGACAGATAAAAGATGCTCTGCGAATTTGGCCATCTCACAGCCAGTGATCTTATACGAGGAATTACCCATAATTGAAACTGGCGGCGCCAGCCCAAACAGCAAAGCCTAGACTGGCTGTTGTGTGAACCACCGAGGGTTAGTTTTGAGAGAAGGAAAAAGAAAAATGAACATTCTAGTTATAGATAATCCCCAAATTTTAGTTTCTTTAATTTATCAAAATGTCCCTGAATATTATTAGTTTTCTGTAGTGTTGTTAGTTTCCTTAATTTATGATGCGCAACAAATTAGTAGTCAAATGAGCTAGGCTACATAGAAATAGTAGTTGGACTTGATGAAACAAATAAGGTCCGTTGGGGTGCAATACTACAACCATTTAGTCAATAATACAAGTACTTTGTATTTACGATACAATTATAACTTGGAAGTAGGGAAAACGAAACTATTTTTGAACGGATAACGCTTTTTGAATAATAAGTAATTCATCATTAATTACTTGAACAATTTCACAACATGTGATATTTAAGTTATTGTTCATATGGATCATATACATAATAATTGTATCCCTATCGTGACATTGTACATCATTCAATAGAGTTATACTAACACTTGCCTCCGTCCCTTTCCTCATAGAAACTTGCCTTTTCTAATCCTAGCAAAGGAAAAACTATTACATACATACAAGCAAACAATTTCTTTGGTTTCGCCAACACAAGTTGGCTTAATTGGTAAGAACGACTCACTTTCTCATAAAATATCATATGTTTAAATTTCACTGTTGATATAAGAATTGTATTAGTGAACGATCTATAAGAGCCCCTGTGAGCGACTTTTGGTCTTCAGGACATGCCTGACTCTTGATGGTAATTGGAACTGACCCCATTCAAAGTTTTTCTTACAAAAAAAAAAAAAAAAAAAATTTGGTTTCTGATGTCATAGGAGAAAAGGAAATTCTTAACCACAAAAGTACAAGCCAAAGTTGAAATTATAGCCCTGTTTGGAAGGTGAGTTTTTTGAGAGTTTGTCTAAAACTTTACTGTAACTTACTGTAAAAGTTTTTAAAAAATTTTTTGAAATGTGTAGATTTTTGAATATTTTGAAGTATATAGTTTAAAAGCTTTAAAATTTTTTTTGAGGTTACTGTAATTAAAGTTTTTAAAAAACTTGTATCAGACAAACTTGGCAAAAAACTAAGATTCTGAATTTATGTCCAGTCACAGCATCCAGGTATGGAGCTAGCGGTATAATTTTGTAGAGATAAAGTTAATATGTGAAATTCTCCTAATTAAAGATATAGGTTCAGCTAACAGAATAACAAGTGTATTCCAAAATTCGTGTACATAATCAATCAACAATTAAGAAAACAAACATATAATAATCTCTCAAATTTCAAATTCCTAATAAAAGGTTCTTCATTTCTCCTATTCTAACCCTAATAAATACAAGTGATCAATGCACATTCGATGTGTGTGCAATCAACAAAATTAAATTTATTTGCAAAATCCCTTTTTCTTTAAAATTGAGGTATTAAAACATAAAAAAAAAATTACATGGTCTTGAGGTGATTTAATAACCGGAAAAAGAAGATTGGAGAAGGAAATGGAGACATCAAAGTCCTTATTAGGAGTTCAAATTTGAGATCATGAGCATGATTTAGATCACGTTACTTTATTCTGTCACTGACTTGCAAGTCTATTTAATGAGTTCCCTGCTACTGCTAGTTACACAATTGCTGGATTCATCTTGAGGAGATATTTCTTGAATTTGTATTTGTTTGATGACATATAACTAGTTGAAAGCTATTTAAGCTGCTGTTTCATAAATTGCAAAGCTTTGTTAAATCTGGAAAGGCATTTGCTTTCCTCTTGAAACGTATTGGGTGCTAGTCTTAATTCTAATAGTAACTTGAATTTAATTGCTAATTTCACAATTGACCACTTTTTTTTTTCAAAAAAAAAAACCACTTGAAAATAGTGGAGGGTTGAGCATAGATCCCAACTTATTTATTAAAAAATTTTCAAAGAGAGAAAATTTGACCACTTTTAACTTCTTAATCTATGATTATGATCACGTAAACCATATATGAATCTTGATACCAAGTTTTGGTGCTAATGGAATGGAGGCTGAAATTATCATACTTGATACCAAGTTTTGCCTTATATTGGAACCTTTTAATTGTATATGCTAGATTTTGTTTTTGACCCAATATATAACATTCCTATACTCTAACATATCATATTCTACAGGGAAGGGAAACCTAAAAAGACTGTATAAGGGATAAGTAGATATACAGATCTGACTAGACCAATATATAGACTTAATTAGATCAAAGGATGCTATGACACTTCCTTGGGATTTTTTCACTACAAGTGAAATTCGAACCCCCGATCTATAGCCCAAAAAAGAATTTAGTCCCTTTTTTGTTCTGTAGCTATTGAGATGTGCCAACTTCTTATGTCGAATAGTGGGATGTTTTATGTTGAATTCATGATGAACTGACAAAGCAGGGAGCAACTAGATGTATTATCTATGGTTGGTTGATGAAAGTGAAATGCAATTGTTTGTTATAATCAAAAACCACCTTTATTTTTCCTTGGTTTTGTGTTGATTGTACTCATTAGTGACTTTAATCTTTTTTTTTATCCCCTTTTTGAGTTCTTTGACCGTGTTCATCAAGAAAAATTGAGGCACTTGTTGGCATGTTTGATGGATCCTTTGGATTGGACAATGTTTATTGGGCCTAAGAGCCTTGAAACTAGAATAAAATTGGGTAGTAAGAGTGGCCCTACTCTAGTGCTATCCATGTGTTGCTGGGGTTAATTTGGATCTAATAATGAGATAATTTTGGATTTAATATTTGGTCCAACACATTTTGACACCAAATTTTAATCAAATTTGGTATAAAATTCAAAAAATCATGTAATGATGAAGCAAAAAAAGGATGTAAGAGTGTGCTCGAGACCTAGTTTAGTTAGTAGAGATGTCAAACAGATGGACCATGGGGTCAGTGATTCGACTCTCAAGTCTTTCCATTTTTCTCTTCTTTCTTGTAAGGTTTGGAGTCTCCCATTGTTTTAAAAAAATGATAAAATATTTTCTAAATGAAATTATTGTGAAATTCAAAATTTAATCTAGTAACTTAATGAATTCAAGACCAATTTTCATGTCTAGGATTGCTTTAGGGTTAGCAATTTGGCATCCCGAAGAAGACTACAGGGGCATAGATTGTGATACCTTGGAATTTTGATGGCAAGGTTTTGAGGTTCTGTGGTTGCATTTGGATTGAAGAATTTGATGAACGATTCAAAATTCTTTCAAATTCCTCTAGTTGTTTAGATTACCTAAGGGGTATTTGGACTTGTAAATCACCAACTATTCTATTATTTAAAATAGAATATTATTTGAAATAATTAATGTAGCACTTATGATATGATGTTTGTGAGATAAAAAGATAGTATGAAATATAAAAAGGTAAGTTGGAAAATGTGTTTATAGTACAAGTAAAATATTATTTGAGAAAACTTCACAATCCAAACTTAGATAATTGGCAAATTACAAACCGAAATACGTCTTAAACAATTCAAACAACTAGAGTGATATAGGTAGATTTTAAATCCTTTATCAAATTTTTCAATTCAAACAAAGCCTAAAAGGATTGGAAATGTAAATGGCGTCTACGGATGGAGAAATTCGAACTAGTGTCTTCGAAGACAAAATAATTGTTGGGAGGCCTAAGAATATTTAGCTGTACTAATCATTGTTGTACAAAGATGAGCAAAATTTACTTTGAACACTTTTGGTCTAAAATTTTTGCTAGCCTATTCAAATGAACTTAACTCCTAAACCAATGCAAATTCTAACATTTTCATTTGAAAAAAAAAAAAACCAAATAGGACAAAGAGAAATGTCGAACACTACACTAGGGTCCTCTCTCTCTCTAGCCATGCTCAATTTTCTGACCTTTCTATTTCCGTGACAAAAGCTTTTATGATGTGTTCTTTTTCGGTTTCCCCCCATCTTTTAGTCATTTGATTGTGCTTTTGACTGGCTTCTTAGCCAAAAGAGGGGTTGATTTAAAGGATAACAGGACTTACAGTAATGGAGATAGCTTTCTCAATATGACTTGAATTATTCTTTTCAACATTACTGTCCAATTTTTATGTTTTCTATGTACTTTACATTTAACGTTTATGGATATCATTTCAAGTCCACCCTAGATTTAAATTTTGCACATATATTTTTTCCATCTTACCGCGTAAGCCAGTTGCCAAAACATTCTGTCTTGTGGTTTACGCTTCACGCACCTTAGTTGTCCTTCACCACTCTCGCTCGAGGAGCTTCCGACCTTTTAGGCTTTTACAGGTGGATTCCAATAAGTGCACATTGCACCTTTTTTTTTTTTTTTGAGCTTTGTTCTATTTAATTTGTTTTTCTGTTTTATCCTTTCTATTTTTTTTTTCTCTTACATTCTTCCCCTTTCCTTCTCTAGTCCTCTCACTTTGGCGCCACGAATTTTATTAAACAGAATTTACATGTCCCATAAAATGTGACAATCGGACCCAATATATATAAAAGATAATTCATATACAGACCAAAAGCCAAAAGCAAATGATAGGTTGCAATTTTATCATTTATTTTATAATTTATTTCCCCTATTACCTGACTTGATGTGAATTAATTGCGGGATTCTACTCACTTTTAGTATTTTGCATTTATTTCAGGGAGTAGAACGAAAATATAATAACAGGTGCTAATTTGACAGAAAAGGAATCCAGATGATAGAGCTTGTCCTAGGGGCATTTTTGGAACAACAAAACGTGAGACCTTATTGGGCAAATTGGGCCAAAATCTTCATTTTTCCGCACAGGAGCCGCCGCAAGGAGCACTACTTTATATAGGACTAGGAGGAGATCACCGCGCACTACGCGCGGTGTGGGTTTGCAAGGTTAGTGTACCCAGAACTGAGGTTGCAAGGTTAATATACCCAGAGCCCTCAATGGCTGCATTTTCCCATTAAAAATCATTTTTATATAAT